>NC_134098.1:114813618-115117056 GCF_000715075.1 Nicotiana tabacum | reverse complement strand
TAATCAGTCCTCCAATGCCATCGGTTATGGATGAGTGTGCCCCATCTGTGTTTAACTTATAAGTATTATGATTTGGAGGTATCCACTTTAGATGGGTCATGACTTTCGTCTTCTTTTTGTGAAAGGAAGATGCCAAATATGAGAATTCAGCTGCTTGTTGTGTGGTGTGTCTGACACTAACACTTGCACAAGTTGTATTATAAATATTTCGATTTCGGGTTATCCAAATATTCCAAAGACTTAATGGTAGATAGGTGTGTGAATTCATGTTGTATGGTAACTTTAAGCCCTTGTAATTCATTAATTCATGAATCCAGTGTTGTGAATTATTAAGTGCATTAGTGCATTAATATGTCGTTGGAGTCCAAATTTTACCCAATGTCGTTTTGCATTGGGACAATTAAGAAAGAGATGATTAAGAGTTTCATCTTCCTGTTGGCGGTATGGACAAATGGGGTCTGATATTATATTGAGCCTTGAAAGAAAATGTCGTGTTGGCAGTCTATTATGGTAGAGCAACCATGATTTTTGGTTGTATAGGTAACTTTCATATCCAATTAAATTTTGTAGAATTATTCGTGGTTTCTTCTAATCTTTTTTCCAAAGTATTGTACATTGATTTTACGGTAAAATTACCCCTTGGTGTTAAATCCCAAAAGATATGGTCTGTATTGTTATTATCCATGGATATATAAGTAGTGAAGATAAACTATTTTATATTAGCTGGGAATTCGAAAGGTATCCCGGATCAATCCCATCTAATAGAACTAAACAGAGAAGATATTTTAATATTATGATGTGTTGACGGTAAGGGTCTATAAATTAAAGACCTAAGTGTTGTGCCTGCCTTCACCCATGAGTCATTCTAAAATTTTGTGTGTGTGCCCTTCCCCATCTTCCATTTTAGTCCAACTTGGTAGTGTTGCCATCCTCTTAAGATATTAGTCCAAATTTTTGAATGAGCTGTTATTGTGGCTCTGTATAAGTATTAATATGGCATTGAGTCTTCTGTATCTTATACAAACTTTAATAATTCACTCGTTAGTTGATTTCAAAATCGAAAACTAACATGGAAAGCATTATAATTATATTACATAATTCAAATAAGAAAACGATTCATGATTATAAAATTCTTAATATTAGGATTTTCTACCTTAAGGAAAGATTTAATAACCAAAATTTTAATTATTTTTAAAGTTCTAAATGTTAGGAGAATAACTTAATTTACTACTTTGTCCAACGTAAAATCTATTTTTAAAGGGTAAAAAAGGCGAACGACATTTCGCTAAGGGGTTTCGTGCTTTTAATATAGTATCTAGATATAGATTATTTTCTTACTTCATAGTATATATTGTGGTTTTTTTGTTGTTATTTTCTAACTCTTTCAATAGACAATAATATCAATTTGACCAAATATAAATTCATCACATTAAGATATAAAACGTCAATATTTTGAAAAGAATTTTACTTTAACTTTATAGTATATTTCTAGTGTTTTCAAAACCCGGCTTTATATTTTGAACTATAAAGCGGTTTGGATCGAAATTTAAACAAGTTGTCCATTGAAAATATAATTGTTTACCCGAAAAACGGATAGAGTTGAATTTGTACGTAGTTCTAAGAATATGTGGCATAACTCAACACAAATCGTATGGATTAATAGAAATATCAAATATTTGACTGTGAGGATGAAAGATATGAAGCTAGAAAGGATAGTTCTTCAAATATGAAATGTGTGATATCTCAATTACCTAGTATGCAAAAACTTGTCCTTTACAGAAATAATAACCCTACCCTTTATAGTGGAGGGATTCTACTTTAGATATAATTAAATATATATAGTGGGAGACCCATAATAAATCAGTTTTTCCATAATTCCTGCCAGGATTCTCTCCTTTAGTGAAATTGCAACGACTCTTGTCTTTAAGCTCGATCTTGACTCGAGCTCTCGATCTTGACCTGAGCTCTAGATCTTGACTCGAGCTCTCGATCTTGACTTGATCTTGATTCTAGCCCGGATCCTTGTATTGATTCGGGATCAGTGTTGGTCGGTCTCTACCTCGTAAGCTCGATAATTTCACTTTGCATCATAGTTCTATTTGGACTCGAGCTCGATAATGATATCGAGCTTGACATTGATTCGTCCTTAGGGCTCGAAGCTTGGTGACCTGACTCCGGATCTCACCTTATTATGAGGATTCTTCTCCGATCCAATGCATTACTATCTCGACCAGTTCATACGAAAGACTAACCGATTTTTATCGTATACAGATAGTCCCATCGTTTCTCGGAAATGATGTAGCGAGAAACGACATGATTTACCGATGGCTCGATCAAATATATACTGACGTATGCATCGAATCCGATCGTGACGTATACGATAGTTGTCCCATCGGTTTAGTTTTTCGAGGTATTTAATGCGTGTCAGACGGTGGTCGGCTATTACCGATATTGGACCGCCACTACTTAGCCTATAAATATCCCCTTATTTCACCATTAATCATTTTTACATCTTCTAATCTCAAAATTCCCTAAGCATTTCTCATATCTTCTGAATTAAGTGTGAATTTTACCTTATGTGGTTTTTACTGTAAAATCTTTCTCTTAAACACCACATCTTCTTTATTTATTTCTTCTAAATTCAAAATATGGTGAAAACACCAAAAGTCATCCCTAAAAAAGAAGAGGCTTCTTCTTCACATCCTGCCGCCGATAAAACACCGGTGGAGCCACGACCTGAGGAGTTTGTTCCCGGAGCATGCCTTCTTACCTCCGATTTTAAGGTCGATAAGGGCTCGTTGGTTCCCGGTCGGTATGAGACGATATTGAGGTATTTGTGTTCGATAACCAAAAAGCAACTTGCTCAGTTAAAGACAGATTGTAACTATGATAGCAAAGAAGTGGTGATTCCGGCTTCCGATGAAGATATTACCACCCACGTGGAAGGGTTCCTTCGTGTGTATACTTACCCTTTTACGTTAGGACCTCTCGACCATGTTATCATCGATTTTTGCTGTCAATACCGAATAACTCTAGGTCGGATTCATCTTTCCTTTTGGCGGATCGTTATCCTCATCCGTTTCTTTGCAAATACGATTGAGGGGATGTCTTTCACCCTCGATCACCTTATTAGATTGTATAGTCCCCGCCTCTTTCGGGGTGGATTAATAAAACTACAACGTCGGGCTACCAAGGCACTTTTCTCGAGCATAGACGAGGATAAGGATCAAGGTTGGATGGGCAGGTTCGTTCAAGTAAGGACTTCAGACCTGATCCCAGCCGAAAAAATACCATTCCCCGAAGAATGGAATATGAAGCGTAAGTGTGATTCTGCTGCTTATTCCCTATCGCCTTGTCTCTTTGTTTCTTTCTTGCTGATATCTCTTTTGTGATGCACAGTTTCTTTGGATGCCCGGTGTCGTTCCTGATCTTAAAAGCTGGGTACGGGCCCTGGCTTCGACCTCTACATACGCCGAACGTTTGTGGCGTGATTTGGCAAAGGGCCGATGGGAGGCTAAAAATCATAGTAAGCTTATTTCTCATGTTTTGAGAGTTCGAACGAAATATTTTTCACATATTCAACCGATCTTCTTGTGTGTAGGACTAGGCAGAGATGCGGTTTTGAGGCCTCTGCCCGGCGAGAAAGAAGTCTCGGACCCAATTTCTATACCGACTAAGGGAAATAAGAGAAAAATGGCCTCAACTCCCGAAAATCCAAAACCGAAGGCAAGGCTGACTCATAAGTTGAGAAAGAATACCATCCCTTTAACCTTAGAATCAGTTCGGCGTCTAAGGGATGAAAATGAGGAAGAGGAAGACGACAGGTTCGTACTGGTGGCCCGATAGAAGAAGACCACCGACGCTCCATAGACAGATGGATCGATGGTGGTTTATGAGGCTCCGCCTCAAACTGAGGATATATCAGAGAAATATTCGGGCAGAGTCCCCGAGTTGTTGGAGATCGAGGATGCTTCCCATCGAAGCCAACAAATGGGGGATATGTCTGAAGGGGCTCTCCCCGAATCTCTTCGAACCGAAGAGAACGCCCCAAGTGACTCACTTGGGGAAGTAGCTATCGAAGACTCGCCCACCTTCCCTGCTTTTTTTGAAGAGGCGATTCAGGAAGACCAAGCTTTGGGGGCCCTCGAACTAGACGGGCCTCATGATTGAGAGGATCCTTTTTGTGATCTGTTTACCGGTGTCAAGGATGCTGCCGGTACTAGTGATGCATCAGATCTTTTACACGGAGTGTAGCAGGCTTTGAATCAGGTAAGCCTTAAATTATTTTGTTGGTATTATCTCTTATGTCTGTTTTTCTTTTCTTACTTTGTTTCTTCTTTCTTCGTAGGCCGTGGTAGCTCATCGAGAAGTATGTTCTCGATCCCGAGCTGAGCTGCATCGATACAAGGCTGATATCCAACGGGCCACGAAGGAGAGGAAGGCCCTTAAACTCCTCTTAGGGCAAAGGGGAAAAGAAATCAAGGACCTCCGAGCTGAGTCGGCCAAAGCTCACCAAGATCAAACCGATATGTCCGAGCAGGTAATGACACTATTAAAAGCCTATGGATTCGATACTGGAATGATGTCTAATCTTTTGGTCTCACAGCTGCAGCAGAAAATTGAGATGATCGGGAAACTCCGTGAGGAGGTTGATGTGATAAAAGCGGAGTCCTTGATGTGGAAAGAAGGTATGGACCGCTTTGCTACAGAGAAAGGGGTTGCTCGAGCCCAATTGTCTTTGGCCAAAAACCAACTTCAAAGTATAAAGGAGAAAAGCTCGGTTCAAGCAAGGAAAACAGAGGAGCTCGAGGCTTGGTTGGCTTCTGAACTTGCCAATGTTGAAAAGACAAAGGCCGATGCAGATGCATTTGTGGCTATTTATCGGGACGATGCTGAGGCCGCTTAGTCGTATGCGAGGGAAGTAGCTGAGAATGCTCGAACTTGAGCACATTGGATAGTCGAATTTGCCAAATGTCAATCTCGGAGGGAAACCCTTGAGGAGATCCATGCTCGAGACTTTGATCTTACTGAAGAAATAATAAAGGCAAAAGAGCTTGAAGTCGATGCTGGGGCCTTGGCCTCCAATGATAATGATGACGGTGATGGGAATAAGAGCGGGTCTTAGAGTGGGGAGGAGCCCGATGGAGAAGAGACCGCCCCCGGAGATAACCAAGAAACTTAGCCCTTAGTTTCCATTTTGGATGTTATAAACAATCTTGTATGTATATATAAATAACTTTTCTTTTCCCGACTTGCCTTTATTTTCTACCTTATGAAGATTTTGTTTCATTTATGTCGGTTTTCGTAAGGCTTTAGGCAATTTAGTCGAGTGAGTGATTCGAACTCGAAGTAATGTAGCCTGTAGGCTTAATGGTCAAATGAGCACTTTGCTTCGAACCCGAAATAAGAGTAGCCCGTAGTCTCAGTAGTCGGGTGAGTGATTCGAACTCGAGGTAATATAGCCTGTAGGTATCGAGTGAGTGATTCGAACTCGAAGTACAGCCCGTAGGCTTAGTAGTCGAGTGAGTGATTCGAACTCGAAGTAATGTAGCCCGTAGGCTTAATAGTCGGGTGAGTGATTCGAAATCGATGTAATGTAGCCCGTAGGATTAATAGTCGAGTGAGTGATTCGAACTCGAAGTAATGTAGCCAGTAGGCTTAATAGTCGAGTGAGTGATTCGAACTCGAAGTAATGTAGCACGTAGGCTTAATAGTTGAGTGGGTGATTCGAACTCGAAGTAATGTAGCCTGTAGGCTTAGTAGTCGAGTGAGTGATTTCGAACTCGAAGTAATATAACCCGTAGTCTTAGTAGTCAAGTGAGTGATTTAGAACTCGAAGTAATGTAGCCTGTAGGCTTAATTTTCGGGTGAGTGGTTTTGAACTCGAAGTAATGTAGCTCGTAGGCTTAGTAGTC
Organism: Nicotiana tabacum; assembly: GCF_000715075.1. Lineage (NCBI taxonomy): Eukaryota > Viridiplantae > Streptophyta > Magnoliopsida > Solanales > Solanaceae > Nicotiana > Nicotiana tabacum. Next base: position 115,111,141 of record NC_134098.1, on the reverse strand, counting down.
GAGTGAGTGATTCGAACTCGAAGTAATGTAGCCCATAGGCTTAATTGTAGAGTGAGTGATTTCGAACTCGAAGTAATGTAGTCTGTAGGCTTAATAGTCGAGTGAGTGATTTCGAACTCGAAGTAATATAGCCCGTAGGCTTAATTGTAGAGTGAGTGATTTCAAACTTGAAGTAATGTAGCCCGTAGGTTTAATAGTCGAGTGAGTGATTTTGAACTCGAAGTAATATAGCTCGTAGGCTTAATTGTCGAGTGAGTGATTTCGAACTCGAAATAATATAGCCCGTAGGCTTAATAGTTGAGTGAGTGTTGCTCGAACTCGTTGATTTACCTTAAGCCCGGTTGCATAATAAATCTCGAAATAGGGGGATCTTTCTTGGATATAAGATATCGATAAAGAAGAAATTTTTCTTTATAAGTCATTATACATGTGTCCATGTTTCGCGTCAAGGCTCGGGCCAACTACATGAGCATGGTTCGTTTTGACCATTTGGCTCTTACAATTTTTCCTATCGGAACCCTCTTGTTATGAAGTAACTTTCTTGCATCGAACTTGATATATTTGAGGGCTAATGCCCCCCAGTATTCGAGGTCGATTGTAAAGAGGTCGCGGATACTGTCGAATTGTTTCTAAGTTAGCACGATCAATGGTTGCCTCATTAAAAACCTTGCCGAAAAACCCATTTGGGATAAAACCAGTCTAAGGGAAAAAGAGTGCAACGCGTGCTTTCAGACCTAGGGCTTCGTATTGAAGGATCCATCCTAGCTCCTGATCGGACTCCTGCAGGGGTTAGTTTCGAAATATAAATGAATATGGAAGGGTCGTACCTTAGCAGTAGTATCGTTTTAGGTGTGATATATTCCAATTGCTTGATAGTTGTTTGTCGTTTATAATACCGAGCTTGTAGGATCCTTTTCCGACATTTTCGAGAACCTGATACGGTCCTTCCCAGTTTGGACCTAGTTTTCCTTCGTTTGGATTTCGGGTACTGAGGGTGACTTTCCTTAGCACTAAGTCACCCAGTTTAAAATAGCTAAGCTTGGTTCTTCGATTATAGTATCTTTCGATTCGCTGCTTTTGGGCAGCCAATTAGACGAGAACAGCTTCTCGTTTTTCATCCGATAATTCGAGGCTAGTGTTCATAGCCTCGTTATTTGACTCTTCTGTTGTATATCGAAACCTGGCACTAGGTTCCCCGACTTCGACTGGAATCAAGGCTTTGTAGCCATATACTAAGGAGAATGGGTTTGCCCCCGTACTAGATTTTGATGTTGTTCGATATGCCCAAAGAACTTCGGGTAGGAATTCTCTCCATTTTCCCTTTGCATCGTTCAAACTTTTCTTTAGGTTTTGAATGATAGTTTTGTTCGTTGATTCGGCATGTCTGTTCCCACTAGGGTGATACGATGTTGATAATATCCTTTTTATTTTGTGGTCTTCGAGGAATTTTGTCACTTTACTGTCGACAAACTGTTTTCCATTGTCACACACTATTTCGGGGGGGGGGGGTATCCCGAATCGACATACGATATGATCCCAGATAAAGTCTATAACCTCTTTCTATCTTACTTTCATGAAAGCCGACGCTTCAACCCATTTAGAGAAATAGTCAGTCATAAATAAAATGATCTTAGCTTTACCTAGGGCTGATGGCAGAGGGCCGACGATATCTATTCCTCATTTCATGAATGGCCATGGGGATAGGACTGAGTGAGGTTGCTTTCGGGCTGATGGATCATTGGTACAAACCTTTGGCATTTGTCATATTTCCGAACAAAGTCCTTTGCATCTTTGTCCATATCGATCCAATAATACCCTGTCCTGATTATTTTTTGGACTAAAGAATCGACACCAGAGTGATTTCCACAAGTGCCCTCGTGCACCTCACGTAGGACGTAGTCAGTGTCTCCTGGACCTAAGCATTCTGCCAATGGTCCATCGAATGTTCTTCAGTATAACGTTCCATCTACAGTCAATGTGAATCGAGCAGCTTTGGTTCGTAGGGCCCTCGAATTTTTTGGGTCCGGTGGGAGCTTTTAATTCTTTAAGTATTCAATATACTTATTCCTCCAATCTCAGGTTAAGCTTGTAGAATTTATCTCGGCATGACCTTCTTCGATCACGGATCTCGAAAGTTGAACGACAGTCCCCGAGCTTATCTCGCCTTTCTCGACCGATGATCCCAAATTAGCAAGTGCATCGGCCTCACTGTTTTGTTCTCGTGGAACATGCTGTAAAGTTCATTCTTTGAAATGGTGCAAAGTGACCTACAATTTGTCCAAATACCCTTGCATTCTATCCTCTTGAATTTTGAAGGTTTTGTTTACTTGATTTACCACCAGTAAAGAGTCACATTTGGATTTAATGACTTCTTCTCCCAAGCTTTTAGCATGCTCGAGACCTGCAATCATGGCCTTATACTCGGCCTCGTTGTTAGTCAACCTAGTAATTTTGATAGATTGCCTAATGGTGTTACCCGTGGGTGGCTTTAAAACGATGCCTAGCCCGGACCCCTTTACGTTTGAAGCCCTGTTCGTAAAAAGGGTCCATACCCCCGATGATGTACCCGATTTCAATAAGAGTTCTTTTTCTACTTCGGATATGAGGGTTGGCATGAAATCGGCTATGAAGCCCGCTAAAATTTGAGACTTGATGGCCGTACGAGGTTGATATTCGATGTCGTACCCACTGAGGTCGACAACCCATTTAGCCAATCAGCCTGATAGTTCAAGCTTATGCAAAACATTACAGAGTGGGTAAGTGGTCAACACGCATATGGGGTGACACTGAAAGTACGGTCTTAACTTTCTAGAGGCACTTATTAGTGCAAGTGCTAATTTTTCTAAGTGTGGATATCTAGTTTTTGTTTCTCCTAAGGATAGACTTACATAATAAACAGGAAATTGCGTACCTTTCTCTTCTCGAACGAGGACACCACTTACTGCGATTTCCGATACTGCCAAGTACATGCAAAGTTTTTCGTCTGTTTTTGGAGTATGAAGCAGTGGTAGGCTCGATAGGTATTGTTTTAATCTCTCTAATGCATGTTGGCATTCCGGGGTCCAAGCGAAATCGTTTTTCTTTTTGAGTAGAGAGAAATATTTGTGGCTCCGATCTGACGACCTTGAAATAAATCGGCCTAAGGCAGCAATCCGCCATGTTAGCCTTTGCACGGCTTTTACACTGTCCATGATGGCGATGTCTTCGATGGTCTTGATTTTATTGGGGTTAATCTCGATCCCCCGATTTGATACCATGAAGCCTAAGAACTTGCCCGAACCGACCCCGAAAGCACATTTCTCGGGTTGAGCTTCATGTTGTATTTCCTTAAAATCTCGAATGTTTCTTGCAAATGAGTCAAATGGTCCTTTGCGCGCAGGGACTTAACTAGCATGCCATCAATATAAACTTCCATTGATTTACCTATTTGTTCCTCGAATATTTTAATTACTAGGCGTTGGCAAGTAGCTCATGCATTTTTTAGCCCGAAGGGCATCACATTATAACAATATGTTCCATACTTGGTGACAAATGAAGTCTTTTCCTGGTCTTCCGGGTTCATTTGGATTTGATTATACCCGAAATAGGCATCGAGAAAAGTAAGGACCTCGTGGACAGTCGTGGCATCGATCATGCGATCGATGTTGGGCAGCGGAAAAGAATCTTTGGGGCATGCCTTGTTTAAATCCTTATAATCTACACACATTCTAAGTTTGTTCCCTATTTTGGGGACTATAAATACATTGGCTAGCCATTCGGGATATTTTACCTCCCGAATGGACCCTATTTTGAGAAGTTTAATTACCTCGTCCTTTATGAATGCGTGTTTTACCTCGGACTGGGATCTTCTTTTTTGCTTCACCGGTTTGAACTTAGGGTCCAGGCTTAGCCGATGTGTCGTTATATCCGGTGGGATCCATGTTATATCTAAATGGGACCAAGCAAAACAGTCTATGTTATCGATAAGAAATTGAATAAACCTTTTTCCTGAGTTCGGGTGTTAATCCCGTTCCAAGGTATATCTTTCGTTCGGGAAAATATTCGATTAGTACGACTTGCTCCAATTCTTCAATCATTGATTGGGTAGAGTCGGAATCATCGGGAACCACGAAGGATCGAGGGATCCTTTGATCATCATCTATCTCGATCTTTTGATTTTCTGGTTAGGTTAAAGCTAACGTCTGTAATTGCTTGGAATCTTTTTCCCCTTTTGAGTTCGACCCCTTTGTTGATGAGGGTGAGGGTATCAGAATTGCTTCTTCGACGGCAAACATTTCCCTCGCGGCCGGTTATTCTCCGTACACTGTTTTGACTCCCCCTGATGTTGGGAATTTAAGAACATGGTGTAGGGTCGAAGGTATAGTTCTCATGTTGTGGATCCATGGCCTCCCAAAAAGGGCGTTGTACCTCATGTCGCCTTCAATTACGTGGAATTTTGTTTCCTGGATAGTTCCGGCCACGTTTATCGGCAGAATTATCTCGCCTTTGGTGGTTTCACATGCCATATTGAATCCGTTTAGAACCATGGTTGCGGGTACGACCTGGTCCTGTATACCGAGCTTTTTTACAACCTTCGATCTAATGATGTTGGCCGAGCTTCCTGGATCAATTAACACACAATTAACTTTAGTTTTATTCATAAGTACAGATATTACTAGTGCATCGTTATGAGGTTGTATGACTCCTTCTGCATCATCATCATTGAAGGACAAAGTTCATATGTGTGCGTAATCCTGAGTTCGAGATCGTTTTTCTCTCATAATCTATGTCTTAGTGCATTTAAGCACCGACCCTTGAGGGGTATCGACGCCGCCGATGATCATGTGGATGATGTGCTATGGTTCTTCTTGTTCGTTTTGCTTGCCAAAATCCCTGTTTTTGAAATGGTTCTTCGCCCTGTCGCTTAAAAATTCTTGAAGGTGCCTTTTATTGAATAACCGGGCTACCTCATCTCTTCGTTGCCTGCAATATTCCGTTATGTGGCCATGGGTGCCATGATACTCACACATTTGATTGGGATTCCTTTGGGCAGGATCAGTCTATATGGGTCGAGGCCATTTAGTGTCTTTGATACGTCCGATAGCCGACACGATGGCGGACGCATCAACGCTGAAGTTATACTCCGATAGCCGAGATGCTTCCTTAGATCTGGTAGGCCTGTCAAACCCACTTCTGTTTATAAGCCCCCGAGACCCTTGACCTCGATGACTTCTTTTGTTGCTTTGTCTGTGGTTACGTCTCGACTCATTGATTCTTTGATTTTCGTTATACGATCGGTATCGATCCCTGATCGGACCTTGTTCTCAATTGATATCCCTTCGAGCAGTGGGCTCAGACCCCAACTGATCATCTTCGACTTAAATTTTTGATTGGTACCGATTGTGTACTTCGGCCCAAGTGATAGCTGGGTACTCGATCAGGTTATGCTTCAACTGCCGTGAAACCGTCGAACTTCATTCATTCAAACCTTGAGTGAGAGCTTGAACAACCCAATCATCTGTGACTGGGGGTAGATCCATTCGTTCCATTTGAAAACGAGACACGAGTTCCCTTAGCATCTCGTTATCCCTTTGTCTTACTTTAAACAGGTTCGACTTCCTGGTCTCGACTTTTATGGCCCCAGCGTGTGTTTTTACGAAGGAATGCACAAGCATAGCAAAAGAATCGATATAATTATATGGCAAATTATGATACAATATCATAGCTCCCTTTGATAGGGTTTCACCGAATTTCTTCAGTAATACGGATTCGATCTCATCATCTTCTAGATCATTCCCTTTGATGGCACATGTGTATGGGGTGACATGTTCGTTGGGGTCGGTAGTTCCGTTATATTTAGGAATCTCGGGCATGCGGAACTTCTTTGGGATCGGTTTAGGAGTCGCGCTTGGGGAGAAAGGTTTTTGTATGAATTTTTTGGAATCTAAGCCCTTCAATATTGGTGGTGCCCCCGGGATCTGATCAACCCTGGAGTTGTATGTTTCCACTTTTTTGTCGTTTGCTTCGATCCTCCTTTCTCCCGATTCTATTCTCTTGGTCAGTTCTTCGAACATCTTAGCAATTTCAGGGTTAGTCCTCGACTCCTGCTCGTTTGATTTTATTATAGCTGGTTCCGTTGTAGGGGTGATTTCTCGGGGTTGACTAGGCTCTGGTCTACTCGGTATCTGGGTTTGACTCTGCAACTGAGCTATTGCTGCCTGTTGAGCTTGCAACATTTTGAAAATCATACGCAGGTTGCCGTTGTTTTCCTCGACGTTATGGGTATCTCGAGCTGCAGACCGAGTGCCACCATGAATGCTATTTCCAGGTTCAGAATGTAGGTTCGCCTCAATGACCACATGCAAATTGATGTCTATCGGCACTTTGATTCGAGCTCCGACGGCGTTGACAAGTGATCTTTCGGTACTGGGTGTCAAGTTGTTGTTCTCATCCTGAAGACCAGCTTCCTTGTCGATAGGTAAGACCATTTGATTGATAGTTGGTCGTTGCTAATCCGAAATCCAAGATACTTTCGGAAACAAGCGCAAAACGGTATGTTTTTGCAGATTCGTATCAAATAACCACTGTTATCCTTAGCCCCACGGTTGGCGCCAAACTGTTTACCCGAAAAACGAATAGAGTTGAATTTGTACGTAGTTCTAAAGATATGTGGTATAACTCAACACAAATCGTATGGATAAATAGAAATATCAAATATTTGACTGTGAGGATGAAAGATATAAAGCTAGAAAGGATAGTTCTTCAATATGAAATGTGTGATATCTTAGTTACCAAGTATGTAAAAACTTGTCCTTTATAGAAATAATAACCATACCCTTTATAGTGGAGGGACTCTACTTAAGATGTAATTAAATATACATAGTGGGAGACCCATGATAAATTAGTTTTTCCATAATTCCTGCTAGAATTCTCTCCTCTAGTGGAATTGCAACGGGTCTTGTCTATAAGCTCGATCTTGACCTGAGCTCTAGATATTGACTCGATTTCGATTTTGGCCCGGAACCTTGTATTGATTCGGGGTCAGTGTTGGTCGGTCTCTGCCTCGTAAGCTGGATAACTTCACTTTGCATCATAGTTCGATTGAAACTGATAATGATATCGATCTCGACATTTGACTGATCCTTAGAGCTCGAAGCTTGGTGACCTGACTCCGGATCTCAACCTGATTATAATGATGCTTCTTTGATCTAATGCATTACTATCTCAACCAGTTCGTACGAAAGAATAACCGGTTTTTACCGTTTACAACAATACAATTAGATTATTAATAGTGAAGTACGGGAGGAAAACTTTACATTTGATGATGTTCACAATCACAAAAGCTCCCGCTTAATTCATTAAGAGTAAAATCGTTAATTTGGAATTATATTAAAATTAGACCAACCATTGGAATCAAATGACAGAAGAAAACTTTTAGTCAAATCGGAAACCTGTGACTGAAAGGCGAACTAGCTAGGATTCACGGATAAAGCCTTATGATTGAGCAAAGGAAAGTGGGGGTCTGGCCCACATTTATGTGTTCTGTTCTATACCCGACAAACGCTCCAAATAAATATGGCCCACCAAATACTCACGCCCAGTTCACACGAGTGGTCCCCTCTTAATTAGTTGACCGTCTTTCAAACAACGTACAATTACATAAAGCAGATTCGATTGAAAACTTGTTACCTAAATATCGCTTAAACTTAGAGTTTTTATTAATACATAATGTTACTTGATGCAGCACGCTGTAAAAACAAATGAATGTGGCAACACACGGTGGTGGCGGTCGGCTTGATGGTTTTGAGCAGGGGCGGATCTGCGTGGCAAGTTAGGAGTATTACGGTACCCGCTCACTTCGTTAAAATTTCTACCATGTATATAATATTTATGTAAAAAAACGTATAAATGGATAAAATGACACTCAAAAGTCACAAAGTGAAAGTGTGTGCCATTGATTTAGCCTTCCCTTTGAAGGCTTTTCTTGGCCTCAAGAATGCAAGTTCGATTCCCTATTGGAGTCAGGGGCGAAGATACGTGCAACCAAGGTTGGTCAACTGACCACCCTTGGCTGGAAAATTATACTTCATATAAGGTAAAATATTACTTGTTATTGATTAAAAATAGACTTTGAACACCCTTACATAGCCCACTGGCAAATGTTTGAACACCCTTGCTGAATTTTCTGGCTTCGCCACTGATTGGAGCAGCTCCTTTGATTTTTCTTTTTTTTTCTACTTATTAAGATTTCTTTTATTTTTAGTTGAATCCTAGGGCCTCATATCTTTTTCTTCTTTTTCGTTTCTTTCCCTCCTTTTATTGCTTGATAAGTCTCTCTTCTTCATTTTTTTAACTTTCAGTCCTCATTTTGTTTCTATCAATATACCTTACTTTATAAACAATTATTTTCTATAGTAATTTTAATTGATTTTAATTAGAATATAATTTTTTTATTTTTAATGAAACGATATTAATTTATATATTGGAATATAATTTGAGCAATATCTTCTATTGGTTTTGAAAAAAAATTAAATGGCTTGATTGATAGTCGCTTTGAGTTGAATATCATTGGTTGAATATTGAATGTTGAAGTTTTTTCTTTGAAAATAATTATCATATAACTCAACAATTAAGATGAAAAAATAAACAAAGAACAATACAAGTAAATTAATCTAGTCAAACAAAGAATATAGTGTAGTTAAGATACCCTTAAAGCAAATATTTATATTGGAGGCGCTCTTTCATGAAATGTTATTTTTCTTTTGCATTTTTATTTAGAATGTGTTTAAATTAAGCGTTAAAATTTGAACTAAAATCGAATCTATTTGCTTTGTGAATGAAAGGCCTATTCAAATTAATCGAAAACTAACCGAACCGATCCATTATTCCTAATCTGTCTTTGTAGCTACTGACATGTATACTGTATGCATAATATGGTGGCACCCGCAATCTTCGAATCCTGAATCCACCTCTGATTTTGAGGTGGATCGATGGTAGTTGTGGTTGTGGTTGGTGGACATGATGTTGTGTAGATCCGAAATTTTAATAAGCGAATTATAAAATTCGAATGTGCAGCCTAAAACAAACCTTTTGCTACTACATTTAGACTTCTCTTATATTAAGGAGATTCAAAAGTTTGTGAATATGAAAACAAATGTTTCAATCTTATTTTGCATCGTAGGATTCAAATGAATTCTTTTCCCTGCAACTCTACTGCTGGTGATTAGCTGTAACTTCACCGCTGGTGATCGATAATTATGATTGTGCAGTAACAAATGCAAGTGATACTTATGCAACTATAAGTGTTAGAGGCGACTTGTGATTATGGGTGTTTATCGAGCGGATAACTATGCTTAACGGTTCGGCTTAACGGTTATCGGATTATAAATGTAATAATTCGCTGGCCATCCAATAAGACAATGGACGGGTTGATATCGGATTAACGATTATCGGGCGGTTTTATCGGCTAAACCAAATAGAATTTTTTTGAACAATCAATACCAAATGGCCATAGTAAAATGACATGTCAATACTTTCAAACTAATGTCGGATTCAAATTCAATAGACTGTCTCGTTAATCTAACAATATTTTTGAAAAGTCGTTTTCCAATCTAGTACATATAAGAAGTACCGATAAGGAAGATATAACATATACCACCTAATCTATGCAATGAACATAGTTCCAGTTCATTGTACCGTACAAAATCCAGATGAGCATTCTAAACATGAAAAAAACTAGCTGCATCCATCTTACTACAACTCTGCCTAACTTTAGTGTGCTATAATATGAGCTAAATATCTTGCTTTTATCATTTCAAGTTGAACAACACATAAAGCTCAAACCAGCTAAAACAACACAAAAAGCAGCTGCAGAGTCGTCTTACATAGTGGTAAAAGTATAAATATAAAATTTCTTAACGAGTTAACGGTTTACCCGATACGAAAATTGAGTAATCTGCCCCCAAATTGTTAAGCCGTTAATTATAAAATCTCAATCCGTTCACCATTCATTACCTCGATAATCCGATAACACTAGCCAATAAAGCCATTGGTTCGGTTCGATTTTGAAAAGCCCTACTTGTGATAGTGATAATAATGATAGAATTTGTTAGTAGCAGCGGTGGTGACAGTGGATTGCCACATTAATATATCATACGTAATTAATATTTAAGAAACATATGCTACTACATTATAGTATCTTTACTTATTACCATGCAAGTTTCTAAAACTAATTTGATTGCTAAATTTGTCAAAACAAGATTACGCAAAATAATGACGAGCATTCAGCTTTTACCAAATGTACATTAAATACAAGCTTTTGGGGGTCGGTGGGGTTGTCTCCAAAGAGGGTGTCTACTCTCATTTTCATTAAGATCCCCCAAACTAATAAACTAATCCATCTTTAAACGTTAATCTCCTTTCTCTCTCTCTACGTTTGTCTTCTTCTTCACTCCCCTTTGTCTCTATTCCTCTCTCCACTTTTATAATATATCTCCATCATAACTTACTACTCCTATACAATTCAATGAATAAATAATTGGGAGGGGTTTTAAAATAAAAAAAATAATAATAAATGAATAAATAATAAATAATAAATAAATAAATAAGGAATTTCATTTCCCCATTATTCTCTTAAAAGAAAAAAAAACAAAAAACAGTATGGAAGAAGAGCAAGAACACTACTACCACGACTCACTTCTTCCTCATCTACTTCTTGTACTCTACTCTTCTGAAGCTGTAAACGACGTCGTTTTCACATTTCATTGCCCTTTGCATTCTTCAATGTAGCTCGTGATCCACAAAGCTTCACGTTTTCTGGTTTATCTTTTTCAGCTTTTTCTTTTTCTTTTTTTCACTTTTTCCCTTTTTCCAACTTAAATTGAAGTGAATCTATTCAATAGTTTGACTATGACCCATTTCTTACTTGACTGACTTCAATGCCTGAAAATGTGAGTTCTGGGTACTTCAATTTGTATATTTGTAGCTCTAATTTATGCTAATTTTTAGGTCCTTTTTTTGAGCTACCCATTTTAAATCTGCTTTTGATTTTTGTTCTTTTTGAGTGTTTAGTTGTGTTTATTACATTTGTGTACTGTTAATAAGAGTAATGTGTGAGTTGTTTTGTGTTTCCTGTTTCTCTCAGTCTCTGATCTTGTTTGCTGTATTTCATATTTATGTAATTTATTTCTACATTTGTGTGATGTGTCACTGCAAGGGTTTTGGTACTTATTTGGTTTCCTTGAATGTATAACTGCTAATTTTTTTTTAATATATTGTACTAAATAACAAGTGTGGTTTGGGCATTTTATTTGTTTCTTGAGATGATGATTGTCTTGATTGGTTATGAAATGTTTGGTTATGTGTTCTGTTTTTTGTACCCCTTATATTTCAAGAAAAAATGCAGCTCATTTCATCAGTTTGGAGCGTATGATGTATGACTGTTAGTATTTTCACAATGTTGTCAAAACACTATCTGGGGTTTGGGTATTTTCTGGTTGCTTGAGATGTTTGTTCAAATGCCTGAGAGGGCAATCGTGATTTTTTCTCCCCTTCAAATTTTAAGAAAATGCAACTTGTTGCATTAGTTTTTATAAATTGTCGCAATGTCATGGAAACAATGAGTTGTTTTTTCTTATTTCACAAAAAGGGCACTTTATTGCGTTTATTTTCCTTAAATTGGTGCAATGTCATGGAAAATTGCAGTTGTATTCTGGTATTAGAACCTTATTCTGAAGATTTTCAGCAATTTGACATGATCTCTAAGTTCTGGCAATTACAGGACTAGATCAGTGCCATTTTGGGGCGTAACACCTCTAAATAAATCTCTTTTGTGGATGTTTTGCATATGTAATAACGTGTAGCTATGTCTGTCCTAGTAGCCTTCTGGCCATTGTAGAACAAAGATTATTTTGTTGATTCTTTCTATTTTTTATTTTGATTTATTTTTGCCTAAACTTGTAGCCTTTTAGTAGTTTGTTAATGTATGTATGCTGTTTTTTATTTAGCAACGAGATTGGTGCAATTTGAAGTTTGACCTGTGAAGGGGAAGATCAGTTACGGGTCCAATGGAGCAGTATGAATTATTGGAGCAAATTGGCAAAGGGGCTTTTGGCTCTGCAGTTCTTGTGAGGCATAAGCTTGAAAAGAAGAAGTAAGAGCTAGAAAACATAGTTATTTATATAAGCCACATACATATAGTCACTTATTGCACTTATACTATGTGAAGTGTATATGAACTCTTCAATTCTGTGAGCAATTGCTACTTATCAAAAACACATGTCTGTGAACAATTGCTTTTTGGTGTTTGTTAGACAAGTATTAATTTATTCTTCATGTTCCTTCTTATTTCAAGGTATGTATTGAAAAAAATCCGTCTCGCTCGACAAACAGACAGGACTCGCCGAAATGCACACCAGGAGGTTTGTGTCTTCTGCTTAAAGCAGAGCATCTTCTCACATCGGGCCTTCCGTATCCTAGGAAACATTCAGGAAACTTTGAGTTTCTACCATATTCTAGAATTTCTACACATCTGCCTTGAAAGAGGTTCAGAAATGATATTTTGTGTTCTATTTTGGTATTCCAAGCTTTCAGTATCTAGTAAAAGGTACATATTGGAGTTTGAAGGGACAATAAGATCTTCAATAAAAAGGAAACTGCATCGCTTTTGAACCTTTCAAAGTAAAGAACTTAAATCATTTTCGCCAAATACTTCTACTGCTACTTGATGTACTTTTTCATATGTAATTTAAACCATATTATGCTTTGTAGTTGAGCTTTCTTAAAATGCCCTATTGTTTAATTTATCCTTTATTTTGTAGATGGCCCTTATTTCGAGTATGCAAAACCCATTCATTGTGGAGTACAAAGACTCATGGGTGGAGAAGGTTGCATGCTGTACTTATCTTTCAAGTCATGTTCTTTTCATTCCTTATTTGATACTTTCGGCATTTTGATAAAACATTTGATGTATGTGTTTTCTTCTTTTGGGAGAGTATGAGATTAAGCACTTCCATGTCCCTTATCCTAAATAAAGCATGCAGAAGTATAGGGTAGGTAAATCTGAAAGTGAAATTTGTTTGAAAGTTCTATAAGTAAAGAAGCCAATTATTTCTTGATAGGCAAACCCCTATACCAATAATAACTTTAGGAAATTTTTGCAGGAACTCAATTTGTTATGTGGCAAAATTTTTTGATGTCTTTGAAATGTCAGAGCAACCTTAATGGATTGTGTTTGGGCACAAGTTGTTTGTCTATAATTTGGAATACTATTAGTACACTATGATTTTGGAAAGAATAAGGGAGATAATGATGCATGTCAATTTGCGATAACAGATTCAAAACTGTCAAAGTGCTCAAGCGCATATTTAATTGCCAGTTCTTGGTCATCTTAGGGAAGGAATCAGCTACTATATGTGCATACTTTTCTATGCAGCTTTTATCCCCTACTTATCCACCTGGACTACTCCCTCGGGGTAGGGGTAAGGTCTGCGTACCCTTCCCAGACCCCACTTGTGGGATTTTACTGGGTTGTTGTTGTTATCCACCTGGATGAGCACAGAGTTTCTTAAGTGCACTCAACAAACACTCTATCGTTTTTTTGGTTTTGTTTTGATAAGTCACTCTGTATTTTCTTTTTTTACTTATTATCTTTTCTATGAATCACTTAAATTTTTTGGTACAATGTAATTGGAAGGGAAATAGAGTTTATTCTCCAGTAGGCTGTTGTTAACTTGTTATACAATTAGTGGTTAGATTTAAACCCACATTACATGAGCAGAGTGGGAATACGACTAGATAAAAGCTGTGTAGACAACTTTGAAGTAGAATCATAAGTTCTTTATGTTTGCAACTAGGCAATGTTGGGCCTCTTACAGGCTATTTGTTTGTTAGACAAGTACACCGAAGTTGCTCCTAGATGAGGTTATACCCTTTATATCTTAAGAATTAAGAAGCATACAAGTGGCTGACATTATTCTAGGAGTACTTCTACTAAGATCTCTGGCAAGCTCTTGTTTTCGAACACTTTTACTCTCTTTTTCTTTACATTCCTTTGCTAGTTGGGACATTCTTGATTTTTCTTTACATGTGTTGTAGCACTACTTGACTGCTGAGGGTGTTTATTGAATGGATAAATTCAAAGCTTAAATGAGGATTTTACTTTTTGTGCCTTCTCTTGCAGGGTTGCTATGTATGCATAGTCATAGGTTACTGCGAAGGTGGTGACATGTGAGTGACTTTTCATACTTAAACTATGTAGTTTGATTCCATTTGTCTCTAATGACCTTGGAAGTAGCCCTAATAACTGCATGCCTGCTTCATTGCAGTGACCTCTATTTTCCTTCAACTTTGCAGGTCAGAGGTCATAAAAAAAACAAAGGGCATCCATTTTCCTGAAGAGGTTAACCTTCTGCTCTTTGAATCTTTTGCTCCAATGTTCAACTATAGTTAAAGAGTTATTTTCAAAAGTTGAGAAAAAAAGCTGTCATTTGTGTGTCATTCGCATCTAACCCGAGTCATGAACTGTTAATAGAAACTGTGCAAGTGGCTTGTTCAACTCTTAATGGCTCTTGACTACTTGCACATGAATCACATCCTTCATCGTGATGTTAAGGTTCGCCGCAATTGTTTTTCACTGGGTGGATTCATATTCTTATTACTTCTTAACTTTGCTGCTCTTCTAAACTTTGTGTTTGTAACATCTTTTGCAGTGTTCAAATATATTTCTAACAAGAGAGCAAGATATTCGTCTAGGTTAGTTTACTCATTTTGCATTTCAAGCTTCTTGAAAGTTCTATAATTCTAATATTTTACTGAGGGACAAGTACTACTGCAGGCGATTTTGGACTTGCCAAGATGTTGACTTCGGATGATCTTGCTTCCTCTGTAAGTAATGTTATATCCAAAAGATTTCATGTTTTTGAGTATTGTTTAAGTAAGTTATACTTGCTTAATTTCTCAGATTGTTGGAACCCCCAGTTACATGTGCCCTGAGCTTCTTGCAGACATACCTTATGGATCCAAGTCAGACATATGGTCCCTAGGTAATACAAATATACATCAAGTGGCACACATTTTAAATGCCAGCATACATTGGTGCCTGATGCGATGTTTGGTTCACATGCTTAGTTGGCACTTAATGTGAAGGTGTACTGACATTTCTTTGATTTTTTCCATCCAGGATGCTGCATATATGAAATGGCTGCGCTTAAGCCTGCATTCAAGGCATTTGTAGGTTATTGTGAACCTTGTTACTGTCTAACCTTATTACTCAAGTTATTAGCTTGTCAGCATTTTGAAATGCAGCCCATGTTTTTTAGAAGTATTTTTTTTCCATAACCCTGATGTCCGGGCCAAATTGCACACACCTTGACTAGTTCCATGGGGTACCTGCTAGCTCCCACCAGCATAGGTACCGGACAATTCTGTCCTCCAAGGCTTGGACAAATTGGAAGAAATCACCTAGTGATTTTGCTTCTGCTGGGATTTGTGAGACCTCATGGTTCTCAACCCACATCATGTGAAGATTTTAGTTATTGCAGGTTGTAGATTTTTCTTTTGCGAAAGAAACGAGAACTGTAGCTGTCACAGCTAGTCAGATGTCCATGTTGAACCACTAACAATAGTTGTGGAGAATTCTCAAGTACTTTAGATGACTGTGCATGTTCTAGGTTGGTATCATGACTCTGGAGAGATGTTAAAAAAGACTCAAATGTGTAGCAATTGATGGAAACTAAGAACATGAAGTTTAGTGGGGTCTGCTGAGCTTGATTCTTGAAAAAGGATTGAACCCTAAGATATGTAATGGGAGAAAGACACTTGTATGAAAAATTGAATAGTATTTACTAGTGCTAGTTATATATGATATTAGCTAAAGATATATTTTGTTTATGGACATTGCCTAGATTTAGCTAATGAGCCCATGGAGATTTTCCATTTTCCCACTGGGGCTCTACTGAAACTGGAAATAATCAAGTGTTCTTTATGAACAATGGCATCTGATTTTTATTCATTGTGCTGCCAATGATTTCCTCTGTTTATGAGTTTATAGGTTATTATTATCTATCTTGTTTTAAATGAGTACATAGGGTGATCATGGCCCTTGTCTTCCTTATAATACTTCAATCAATGGATGGTTGTTTTATGATTCTACTTATGATGTAGTTATTTGGTAATGTTACTTCTAGTGCTTTGAGAAACTAATCACTGTTGCTTATGTGTATCCATATATGTTCTAAGGCTTTTGCATTTTACTATTCACTTTCCTATTTCTGTCGGATATTTCTGGATGTTGAAACTTATGTCATCATGTGCATGTTGGCATAGGATATGCAAGCACTCATCAACAAAATAAACAAGTCTATTGTGGCACCTCTTCCCACAAAATACTCTGGTCCATTGTAAGTCATTCATTTGATTGAGATTTCTGTTGTCATGGAACCATGTATATATTTGTATGTATAACAGTATAAGTGCTGCCCTTTTATTTAGGACTGTGATTTCTAAAGGTGGACTTTCTAGTCCTATTGAAGGAAACCCTCTCTTTTTATTTTTTCCAAATGATTTTTTTTTTTGGAGAACTATCTTAAGATATACATATCTATTTTAAACTTATAAACAGTCAATCAACAGATGGGAACAAAATTATTGCAAGTTAACTGGATGTGTTCAACTTCGGTTTTACTTTAGATAAGTCCAGTAGATAAGCGTTCCTTATTTAAAAGAAAGGCCAACATAAGGATCTTACAGTTAAATTACGCTAACCCACGCTTAAGGGCTTTCTAATTCCCTCTATGTCCATTGTAGCTTCCAGTCTAATACACAAAATGACATGCCTCCTTGTGTTAACTTGCATGAATGGAATTAATTTTGTCTTTATCATCAGATTCTGCGTAGGTTCTATCACCAGAACCAAAATAGATTTCTGTAAAATAAATTGAGGTGTAAAAGGCAAAAATTTTAGCAACATGAAAAAAGAAGCCAGTGAAAAAGCAGCAATCATTTTTACTGCATCTACCCTCCCCGACCTTTCTTATCCCTTGGTGGAGGACATATTTCTAAAATGATATTTCTACTTGATGCCATCTAAAGGGAAAATGTGGTGAAAGGAGATAGTGCATAAGTTGGAGGTCAGGTAGTAGGTCTTTATTATTATGATGAACTACTCAAGGTTGTTTTAGGAATCATTATGACGACATGAAGAATCTATTCTTCACTTCTTAAAGCCTCTATTTGCAATGCACTACTCTAGTTAGTAAGGAAACTGAAATCCGGAAATTGTGTCAGACACGAATTTCAAATATGTCATGTAGTTGTTTGAAAGAAAACTTTCTAGGGTATTTGGCAACCAAGTTAAGTCAAAGTCAGTATGGGTTAAATGACTGATACACCTTTTGCCAAAGATCTCTCAGCTCTTATCTGACAAGGCGATTGAGTTAAGAAAAAAGTGAGTTGTAAAGTTCGTCATATTTGAGCATGATACACTCAGTAAGCTACCCAATGCCAGAGTTTACATAATCATGTTTCAGCGCAAATCTCATGCAAAAGTGTGCCATAGAATGGGAACCAAATTAAGATATTGTTGCAATATAATTTGGAGGGGATGTTTACGTGCCTCAGTAACTATGTATTGAACTCTTTTTTGGCTTTATCTATGAGAAACTCTACCCGTGCATGATAATCCTTTATTTTTACCACTCTGCTTATTCACTTTTCTTATTTGCCTTCCAGCCGAGGTCTTGTCAAAAGCATGCTGCGGAAAAACCCAGAACTAAGGCCAAGCGTATGAATTTCTCTTTATCTGTATTTATATAGGTTCATTTACGTCTTAACACATTAAGCTATTGCCTTAAGATCTCCTATGAGGTTCATTAACAAATCTGAACTAGTGGCTTACATACATATGACGCGATCTGCATGAATGAATTTTTTTGGGATAGTAATCTGTATATGATGGAGTTATTTTATATAAATAAACAGAAGCTTATAAATGCTGTAGTGCTGTCTCAACATCTTTACCTAAAAGCAAATATGAGATTACTGGCATCCAGAAGATGCAAAATTACAAAAGCATATCAAGAACTAGAAATTGACTGTCAGCTCCGACACAAAAGAGACTATACTAAGGATAGTGAAATGACAAAGTCCAGGAAGTTGTCGTGGGAGTTTACAGGGGATAGGTTGTCCGAAAATATGATGTTATTGTTTGTTACATTTCTTTCTTGTGTCTCCTGCCTTCCATGCCTGTGCTTTACAGCATAATGTAAGATGCTTCCTTTTGACTTATGGTTCATCCGATAGTAGAAACATTCAATTCTTTATCTTTTGTTTTTGCTCTTTTTTATTTTTATTTTTGGTTTGTAATACTTATGGACATACTTTTATTATATATTCAAACTGACAATTTTTTTATATATTTTATAATGTGACAGGCAGCTGAACTTCTTAGAAATCCACTCCTTCAACCATATGTGATTAATACTCATCTCAAACTTAACGGCCCTAGGCGTAACAGTTTACCTGCTTCTTTGCCTGATAATGATGTAAAAAAACCCAGATTTGCAGTGTCTGAAAGCACACCTTTCCCAAAGAATAGAGAGAAGCGGGTGTCATGTGGAAATGATAGGACTCTGAACCCTAGTGTTTCTGATCATGACTATACCTTTTCAAGTCGGAGACATCCAAAAACTCCAAGCAGAGTATCTGAATTGTCTGTTGGAAGCCCTGAAAGAGGATCAACTGTCACAAAAAAAGTCACTTCAAAAGCTATGCTTGTGACCAAGAATCCAAAAGTGATCGTGCCGAAATCAGCTACCCCAAAAAGACAAGTGGAGCTAAGGAACAATGAAATGGTAAGGCTACAAGTAAAAGGTTATTCATTTTACTTGTTTTTATTCTATAAAAGATAAATGGATTTATTCTAGACAACGTCCAAGCGGTTCAGCTCATGTACATCAAAGTGTGCAAATAACAATATATTAAAACTAATAGATTCACTAGATTGTTTTCCATAGCAACAAATTCTGAAAATAGTTTCTCACTAATCTTCAACAGTGTCAACTTATATGTGAAAAAAGAAGATGGTATCCTAAAATCTGACTTAATAGTGCTATTTTCAATTTGGATCTTTAAAAGTTATAAAAGAAGCTATTTTCACTCTGAATCTTGATTAACCCGTTGGAATACCTAAACCAGGAATATATTTCGCCAAATTAAATTAGATATTTTGTGTTAGCCTATGTTTTATTAGGACTCGGCTAAAAACTAACAAAACCATAGATATGACAAAAGAAAATATGAGGGTAACTAAAATGGTACTCCCTCCGTTCACTTTTACTTGGCACGTTTTGACTTTTCACGCCCCTTAAGAAACAATGATTGACATTATAATTTTACCACAATAACCCTATTAATTGATACTCAATAATTGAACCCAAATTCCCAAATAACTTCTGAAGAAAAAAAATACTCCAAAGAACAAGAGAATAAAAGACGACTTTAGTGGACTTTTGTGTTTAACGAAGGGGGATAATGAAGAGTTCTCTGTGAGTTCCAATATTGAGCATTGGAAAGCTACAATTGACCATTATTTATTCAAGAAATGTTGGTTAATGAATTAAGGGTAAAACAGGAAAAAAATTTGTCTCTCTTGATATGCATAAAGTGACAAGTAAAAATGAAAATCTATTTTTAGTATACCTGCCAAGTAAAAGTGAACGGAGGGAGTATTTGCTTATTTGGCAAGGGAGTAAAATATGAGGGCAACTAAAATCAAGACGTGAAAATCCTTCATTTCAGCATGTTTTCGATTCCTCCACTCATGTATGAAAATGAGATGGTATTGGGACTGTGACTTTATTTATGTACATGTGGTATTTGTTTCATTAGACTTTAGCTAGTTAATTGGTGATCACTTCTCTTTACTGGTTGACTTAACAAAAAGGAATTACAGAATATCAAACAACATAGGTTAAAGAGTGTACATTTTCCATGAAGAATATGTGTCACTCCCATCTTTTCTTTCCCCTTCCCTTACTTGAATCAAAGATAATTGAAGATTCTCTAATTTGTGTCTGCAGTGAAACTGCTTCTGTTTATGATTTTAGATTTAAGCTGTGGATTATGGACAACTGGACTTGATATCTGCATTTTAAACGTTGAACTTTTCAGGGTATAATTATTTACATTCTGCCTGCTCATTTCTGGTGAGAATGGCAAGATTAGCTTGTTTCAAAATGCGTCCTTCAACTCCTTTAATATCATATAGTTTTCTTAAAAAATAAAAAAATTATCTTAGTAGTATAATATCTTTCAAGATTTTAGTTACTTTGGTCTTGACTCAATATTTATTTTATCCACCTTGACAGTTAGCTAAATCTGAACTTTTTTGTCTTTTCTGGTGTGTAAGTAGATATGCATTTATATGGGCATAAAGGGGATACTGACCTTGTAAAAATATGTTTTGTCAAAATAAATCGAGTAGAAAACAGAATAGTAGCAACTCCATAGTTTTATCATACGATTGGTTAGAACTATACCCATCTCATTCTTGAAAATTTTGCCTGTGCTACAACAATTAGTACGTGCTGTTTATAATTGTGAAGGATTCTCTAAATCTTCTGTATTACTCTTGCTGTCCTAATTTGTATGACACTTTCTATTGTAGGATATCCAAATGGTTTGACGTGAATTCATAATAATATTCAAATGTCAAGAATTTAAATCATTTTATTATTCAAATTTAAACTTAGATGAGATGCTTTCTCAGTGAAATTATTATTCCAACTACAAATTTAATATTCTTTTCCACCATTATTATTGTGATAAAATAGTGGGTTTAAAATCTTAAATTGTGTATCAAATCAAACTGTGTCACACGAGGTGGAGGCAATATGAGTTTAGGTTTTTTCTCTAGGTAAATATGTCGTTTTGTTAAGCAACCAATATAACGTTTCAGATAAGCGTAGTGCCACCAAAACCAATAAATTTCTGGTTGTTGACCTTGTAGGATTTCTCTTTGCTTTGTTGTTAAACTTTCATTTTTCCTCTTGGTAATTATAAAATGTGTTTGCAAAAAATATTTAAAATAATCAGAAGTTTTTGATTTGCCTTGCTAGCATTGCAAAAGATCATATGATTTTGTGTTTTCTTATCACTAAATTTGTGATGGATTACTCGTCTTGCATAATATTTTAGTCCTGTATCTATTTGGATTCTTAGACTATGTAAAGCGTTGAAGCGGTAGATAAACATGCTTGTCTCCATCTGCATTCAGGCCCAGCTGGGCGAAAGTAGAAGAGAAGAGAGAGAGGGAGAGCGCACGAAAAGAAAAGAAGAAGATAACATGTAGTTGCTCTTGTGTGTGTGTTCTGAAAATCATGGATATAAGCTTGTGCGCTTTAAGTTGTAATATGACTTAATATGCAATTTTAGCCTGCTTAACCACATTTCCCTTGGTGATCTGTTCCCTGTACCTGTTGTTTGACTACTCTATGCTTGACAGGCTTCACGAACCTTGGTGAAGAGATCTGTTTCTACAATTCGTAGGGCATCCTTGCCGTTGACAAACAAGGCAGCAGTTCAAGAAATACCTCGAAGGCCGAGTCTCAGTTTCCTTGACTGTATCAAGTCTCCTGATGTTTCTGTCAATGCCCCTCGAATTGACAAGATGCTTGAGTTTCCATTAGCCTCATATGAAGATCCTTTCCATCCTACACGCCGAACATCATCAAACTCTGCGCAAGGTTCCTCTGGCTCACCACAAGCTGAGTATTCAGTTATGAAAGACAAATGTACCATACAGATTCCTGACAGTAAATTTGATAGACTGAGTTCAAATGATGCTTGGCGGGGGTTTGAAGGCCCCATGGTGCATGCGGATAGAGAGGATATAACTGATTCTTCTGATCAAAATGCCACTGCTGGTGCATCTAGCCGAACCTCATCTGACACAAGACGCCGCCGTTTTAACATGTCATCTTATAAACAACGGGCCGAAGCCCTGGAGGGACTACTTGAGTTCAGTGCTAGACTCTTGCAAGAAGATAGATTTGATGAACTTGGTGTCTTATTGAAGCCATTTGGACCTGAAAAAGTTTCTCCTAGGGAAACAGCTATTTGGTTGGCCAAGAGCATCAAAGAAAATGCTTCTAAACAAGAAGATTAGTTCTAATGAACATTCAATGTGTATAAAGTAGTCTTTGCTGTAATATTTTCTGTAGGTGCCCAAATTTTGCTGCATAGAGGCATAGTCATAAACTGATACGGTAATTCATAGCTAGGATCTCCTATTACCCTTACCCCTTGCACATTTAGCAAATTCATGCAGGACTGAGAGGATAGTATGGATGAGAGAACAGGTCTTTGAATCCACTAGAAATATTACTGCTTCTGGATGGGAAGTCCCATTGTTAGCATCTATTTTCGCCCAACTAGAGAGTGCTTGCTTTGTTTCTTGTCTCTTTTATTTTTGACTGCATTTACTCAACTTGAGAAACCAATCTCAACTTCAGTTTTCATCAGAAGTTGGGCGTCTATCCCAATTTTGGGGTGACATTTGCAGTATTCCTTATGCGCTTGGATGCTCTAATAACAGAGATATTTTAAGAAAAATGGAGTTTAAATAGACAGGATGGAACCAGTATATGCTCAAAGGAGGCTGATGTAAATGGAAGTGATGAGACTTGGATATTTAGAGTGAGCGACAAGTAGCTACAGATCTCTTGCACTAGCCATTCTTACCTCGTACACAGGAGAGATCTTCCACAGGTGAAATGAAAGACATTACGCTGGGGAATCAACCTTGACATGCTTGGAGGACTTTGCTGGTTTGTAGAGCTTGAGTAACCAGGTTTCATGGCTTTCTGGGCCATTGTGTCTCCTGCTGTGGGTAGGTGTTTCTTCCCTGCTAGAATCAGGCATTCCTGTTATCCCATCCATTGATGGTATGCGCTTGCTTTTTCTTTTAATGCTCCAATTGGGTCGTTGCCTCGGTTCACTCTGTGATCTAGCTTTTGCTCTTGAGGATTCTGTATTGGACATGTATGTTGGTGCAAAAGGAGCACTAGAAAATATGGAGTTTGGATTTTCTGATTGTGCGACGGAAAATGGGGTATTGGATGATATGGTTGTTGAAACATTAGAGCTATGTTCAGAACCTTTTTCTGCCATCTTGAAGGAGAAATCCTCTATATGACTATCATAACTTACTGTGCTCATATCACTCAGTGTAGTGGGGCTTCGACATATCTGAAGTACATGATAGTCCCTCCTTGATACTGAAAGGCGATGAGATTCAGAGGTGTTCACTCCGTTTTCCATTCTCGCAGATTCATTCTTTATGCTATTTTTCTTCTGGACTCTCCCTTTCTCTTGAATGCTAACATCCATCTTTTCCTGCCATTTAAAGTATTTATCATTTCCATTTTATTGTACACCCAAAATTATGCAGAGGAAAAAAAAAGGAGACCTACAATACTGCAGGATCTGGTAAGCTGACTGTTTTCATATGATACTTTCTGGCTCTTTCTTGATTTGGGGGTATGTGCTTCTTCAGCCATCTGAACTCTTTGAACACGAGCCCTTAGTTGAATGACCATCAGAGAGTGCATACGTTTGACCATTGCTGCTGTCTGTTTCCTTACTAGGTGACCCCTTACCAGTGCCTGTAATCTAACTAGGCTTCTTAGCGCTCGCAATGCTTTCCTTGCCTACATAAACATCATTTATGCTTTCAAGCCATCTTTCACCTTTTAGCATTTAACATTGTTTATTTCATTAATGAGCACAATCTCATTCCACATAGTTTAGCTGTGCATGTTCGTTGGCCTTAAGGTGGGAACAAAGTCCTTCCCATGATAAGTAACTTGGGAAGTACAAAATTTGAGGATCGACTGAAACCAAGCATGGGTGAACCTAGATTGGAAAATAAACAAGAATAGACTCAGAGTTTGAATGGTTACCAAATATGAGCGGAAAACTGCTTGGATTTTGGTGGCTGCTGTATTCTTAACACGTCTGATAATATAGGTTTTTGGTTCTATAGCTCCTTTTGCTGTTAGGCTTGCTTTGTCTCCTTGTGTATTTAGTTTGTGAATGAAAGTCAAGTCAAAAGACCTATTACTCTTATGGTTATTTCTCTCCATGCTTGATGATTTCTTGAAACTCCATCTCCTTTTCACTTTTGGAGTTGATGGGCAACTTGCAGTTGGGGTTCCCATACTTTCTATTGATTTCTCTTCTTTCTTTTCCCTTTCCTCCTTTTTCCCCAATGTCATCAGAAAGTTTCTGATCCATTTGCTTGCCTTCCCCATTTCTGGTATACCTTTTAATCTCTTTCACTCAATAGTGTATAAGTATTTTCACAAGAACTTTTCTTGAATTATTTGGGTGAATGTTCCACAATATTTGTTTCATTTCTATGTGGTGGAGTATTGATATACTGAGGTCAAGGCCTGCACTCTCCACAATATTCAAATGGTTTTGGTGGTGCAACTCTTTATTAGTCATTTTCACAGTATTTGGTTTGCCAAAGGCCTGCAACGAGTCCTCTTTGTCTTGCCATTTGCAACTGAGTTGAGAGAGACTTGAACAACAGAGTTGCTTTTTAATAGTATTGGAGATTTCTCAATTAACCACTTCTATTGTTTTTAGTTCCTCGAAGACACCCGAGTATAGTCTTTTGTTATTAAGGAACCTCTCTCATATCAAAAGCATCACATTTGGCCCAACGTCTTGCTTCTTCACTAGTCATGATTTCAAAAGTTAATTTGACTTGGATTTGCATATAAAATAAATATGCCCTAGGCTTTGATTCAGCGGTAAAGGTAGTACGACAGGGGATGTCACAATTTGATATTTATGTAGAGGAATGTGCTCATTATATGCCGTATTTCAAAGCTGTGACCAGTTTCGGGTGATTTTTACAAATGTACAACATTTCGGTGCCACTTTCATTTTTTTGACCCCGTTTACCTGATGGGTAGAACTTCAAGTTTACCCCTCGCTTATTCCATGGGTAACACTTTTGACCTTAGAGGTTTGCTCATGAGATAAGCGGGGGTCAATAAATCAAGACCATCCATTTTCAAGGTCATGGGTGTAATATCCTGGTTAATTTCTCGGTTATAAAAAATATAAAATATCTAAACTTTTCTTTGAGATAATGTTCGTAGTGGTTGAAAAGCAGGTGTTTCACCATGGAACATTGTATACGGTCAAATTCGAATTTGTCCTCCGTGTAAATTGGTCGAGATTGGAACATGATAAACCGAGGGTCGTCATTGTAACATCGGGATAAGAAGCAAAGTCAGGTTATTGAGCTCAAGGTTCAGGGACCCATCAAGATCGAGCTCGAATCAATATCGAGCTGTGATATGAAGTAGTATTATCGAGCTCAAAAGCCAGGGCTCAAGAGCCAGAGACAGATCGGTACCGAGCCCAGTCAGTATCGAGCTCGAATCAATGTCGAGCTCGAGATCCAGAGATTGACCGATACCAGGATCGACCAAGATCGAGCTTAGGGACAAAGAGCCGTTGCAACCGCACTTAGGGAGAGAATCTCGGCGGGAATTAAGGAAAAACTAATTAATTAATCTATCATGGGATCTCCACTATGTATTTTTAATAATATCCAAAGTAGGTTCTTCCACTATATAAAGAAGTGGCTATTATTTCTGTGAAAGGAGGGATTAACATCTAGAGAAGAAACATTGATACATTCACAAGATTATTACATTGATATAGTTGAGATCCTTTTTTGAGCTAGGACATTGATTCATCTTTGCTTGTTTATAAATCATTCTCTATTCAATTTGGTTTGTATTTCATTCCTTTATACAGTCAATATTCGATATATTTCTACTTACTTTTTTGTTTTGTACCAAGCTATACCATGTATCCTTAGAACTATGTATAAATTCAACTCTATTCATTTTTTCGGGTAAACAGTTTGGCGCCCACCGTGGGGTTAAGGATAATAGTGATTATTTGGTACGAATCTCTGTGAAACACACTATTTTATACTTGCTCTTGGAAGTATCTTTGATTTCAGGCTGAAAACGACGAATTCACAATTAATGGCCCTACCTATCGACAACGAAGCTGACCTTCAAGATGAGAACAACAAGTTAACACCCGGGGGTGAAAGGCTACTTGTCGATCCCGTTGGAGCTCAGATCGAAGAGCCAATAGATGTTAATTCACATGTGGCCATCGAGGCAAACCAATGTTCCGACCCTGAAAATAGCATTCATAGTGGAACTCGATCCGCAGCTCGAAATACCCAAAACACTGAGGAAAACGGAATCAGCTTGCGTATGATTTTTGAAATGTTGTAAGCTCAACAAGTCGCAATAGCCCAGTTGCAGAGCCAAACCCAGGCACCGACAAGCTCGTGCCCGGTCCACCCCAAGAAGTCACCCAAAAAATGGGGCCAGCTGTAGTAAGGTCGAATGAACAAGAATCGGAGACTAATCCAGAAATTGTTAAGATGCTCGAGGAACTGACAAAACGAATAGAGTCGGGATAAAGGACGATTGAAGCAAATGACAAAAAAGTGGAAACGTATAACTCCAGGGTTGATCAGATCCCGGGGGCACCACCGATATTGAAAGGCTTGGATTCCAAAAAATTCATACAAAAGCCTTTCTCCCCGAGCGCAGCTCCGAAACCGATCCCCAAGAAGTTTCGTATGCCCGAAATTCCTAAATATAATGGAACGACCGACCCCAACGAACACGTCACCTCTTACACATGTGCCATTAAAGGGAACCACCTAGAGGATGACGAGATCGAATCTGTATTATTGAAAAACTTCAGTGAAACCCTATCAAAGGGAACAATGATATGGTATCATAATTTACCGTCTAACTCTATCGATTCTTTTGCTATGCTTGCAGATTCTTTCGTAAAAGTACACGCTGGAGCCATAAAGGTTGAAACCAGGAAGTCGGACCTTTTCAAGGTAAGACAAAAGGATAACGAGATGCTAAGAGAATTCGTATCTCGTTTCCAAATGGAACGAATGGACCTACCACCAGTCACAGACAACTGGGTTGTTCAAGCTTTCACTCAAGGTCTAAACGAATGAAGCTCGATAGCTTCACGACGGTTGAAACTAAACCTGATCGAGTACCCAGATGTTACCTGGACCGATGTTCATAATCGGTATCAATCGAAGTTTAGAGTCAAAGATGAACAGTTGGGTTCTGGGTCCATTATTAAAAGGGACATCAATAGATAGCAAAGGCCGATCAGGGACCGATACAGGCCGTATAGTGGAGATTATAGGGGTAACGAACCAAGACGTTACCTCGTACAAAGTAATAAAAGAAATGATCGAGGCCAACGGTCTCGGGGGCTGATGAACAAGAATGGGTTCGACAAACATACTAGACCTAAGGAAGCACCGCCGTTATCGGAATATAACTTCAATATCGATGCACCCGCCATCGCGTCGGCTATCGGACGCATCAAAGATACTAAATGGCCCCGACCTCTGCATACCGATCCAACCTAGAGGAATCCCAATCAAATGTGCGAATATCATGGCTCTCATGTCCACAAAATGGAAGATTGCAGGCAATTGAGAGAGGAGGTAGCCCGATTATTCAATAAAGGGCACTTTCAAGAATTTTTAAGTGACCGGGCCAAAAACCATTTCAAAATAAGGATTTCAAAAGACAAAACGAACAAGAAGATCCACAACACATCATCCACGTGATCATCTGTGGGATTGATATCCCCCAGGGATCGGTGCTTAAACGCACTAAGATGTCGATTGAAAGAGAGAAGCGATTTCGGTCTCAGGATTACACACCTAAAGAAACCTTGTCCTTTAGTGATGAAGACGCAGAAGGAATCATGCAACCCCATAACGATGCACTGGTAATATTTGTACTTATGAATAAAACTCAAGTTAAGCGTGTGTTAATTGATCCAGGTAGTTCGGCCGCAAAAGAAATATTTGCCATCGATGAGGTAATTCCGATATCTATATCATCGACAAAGGGATCAGATTCGAATGAGGAACATGATACCAAATAGCAATCACAAACGTCAGCCTCGACCCAACTAAAGAATCAAAAAACTGACGGAGACGATGACTATGGGATCCCTTGATCCTTTATGGTCCCTGATGATACCGACGCTACCCAGTTAACGGTC
The DNA here is from genome assembly GCF_000715075.1 of Nicotiana tabacum. NCBI lineage: Eukaryota > Viridiplantae > Streptophyta > Magnoliopsida > Solanales > Solanaceae > Nicotiana > Nicotiana tabacum. Next base: position 115,083,001 of record NC_134098.1, on the reverse strand, counting down.
GAAGAACTGGAGCAAATCATGTGAGTCGAACATCTTTCCGAGCGAAAGGTATACCTGGGCACGGGGTTAGATCCCGAGCTCAGGAAAAAGTTTATTCAATTTCTTATAGCTAACATGAACTGTTTCGCTTGGTCCCATCTCGACATAACAGGGATCCTACCAGAGATAGCCACTCATAGAATGAGCTTGGATCCAAAATTCCGTCCGATAAAGCAAAAAAGAAGGCCCCAGTCCGAGGTCAAACATGCCTTCATCAAGGACGAGGTAACCAAACTTCTTAAAATAGGATCCATTCGAGAAGTTAAATACCCCGAATGGCTAGCAAATGTGGTGGTGGTCCCTAAGAAAGGAAACAAACTTAGAATGTGTATAAATTATAAAGACTTGAACAAAGCATGCCCTAAGGATTCTTTTCCTTTGCCTAGCATCGACCGTATGATCGATGCCACGGCCGACCACAAGACTTTCAGTTTTCTCGATGCCTACTCTGGGTACAACCAGATACAAATAAACCCGGAGGATCAAGAAAAGACCTCGTTTGTCACTAAGTACGGTACCTATTGTTATAACGTAATGCCATTCGGTCTAAAAAATGCTGGTGCAACTTATCAACGCCTAGTAAATCGAATGTTCGAAAAACAAATAAGAAAATCAATGGAAGTTTATATTGATGACATGTTAGATAAGTCCCTGCGAGCAGAGGACCATTTAAAGCATTTGCAGGAAAATTTCGACATACTAAAGAAGTACAATATGAAGCTCAACCCCGAAAAATGTGCATTCGGGGTTGGCTCGGGCAAGTTTCTTGGTTTCATGGTGTCCAACCGAGGAATCGAAATCAACCCCGATAAAATTAAAGCTATCGAGGACATCAAGGTAGTAGATAATGTAAAGGCCGTGCAAAGGTTAACGGGGAGAATAGCTGCCTTGGGACGATTCATTTCGAGATCCTCAGATAGGAGCCACCGATTTTTCGCACTGCTTAAGAAGAAAAGGAACTTTGCATGGACTCCGGAATGCCAGCACGCTTTGGAAGAACTGAAGCGGTATTTATCGAGCCCGCCTCTGCTTCACACCCCGAAAGTGGACTAACAACTTTACTTGTACTTAGCTGTCTCGGAGATAGCGGTAAGTGGAGTCCTGGTTCGAGAAGAACGAGGTAGGCAATTCCCTATTTATTATGTTAGTCGGACCCTAGGCGAGGCCGAAACTAGATATCCACACTTAGAAAAATTAGCGCTTGCTTTAATAAGGGCCTCTAGGAAATTAAAACCGTATTTCCAATCTCATCCGATACATGTTGTAACAACTTATCCTCTTCGAAACATTTTGAGCAAACCCGAGCTTTTGGGTCGATTGGCCAAATAGGCCATAGAAATCTGTGGGTACGATATTGAGTATCGGCCCCGAACCGCTATCAAGTCTCAAATCTTGGCAGACTTCGTGGCTGACTTTTCGCCAAGCCTCGTGCCCGAGATTGAAAGAGAGCTACTCATAAAATCAGGTACCTCTTCGGGAGTCTGGACCCTCTTTACGGATGGTGCCTCAAACGCGAAGGGGTCCGGACTGGGCATCGTACTAAAATTACCCACAGGTAATATAGTTAGACAGTCTATCAGAACTATAAAATTGACTAACAATGAATCCGAGTATGCGGCCGTGATTGCAGGTTTCGAACTAGCTAGAAGCTTGGGAGCTGAGGTCATAAAGGCCAAGTGTGATTCCCTTCTAGTGGTAAACCAAGCTAATGGAACTTTTGAAGTCCGAGAAGATTGAATGCAGAGGTACTTGGATAAATTACAAGTGACTCTACACAATTTAAAGAATGGACTTTGCAACATGTACCCCGAGAACAGAACAACGAGGCCGACGCTCTTGCGAACTTAGGTTCATCGGTCGAAGATGACGAACTCAATTCGGGGACTGTCGTACAACTCATAAAATCGGTGATCGAAGAAGGTCACGCCTAGATAAATTCCACAAGTCTAACCTGGGATTGGAGAAACAAATATATAAAATACTTTAAGAACGGGAAGCTTCCATTAGATCCGAAGGAATCGAGAGCTTTGCGCGTAAAGGCAACACGGTTCACCCTGTCCTAGGACGGAACGCTGTATAGAAGGACGTTCGATGGACCATTGACAATATGTTTGGGATCTGGAGATACCGATTACATCCTACAGGAAATTCACGAAGGCACGTGCGGAAACCATTCCGGTGCCGATTCGCTGGTCCACAAAGCAATCAGAGCGGAGTATTATTGGATCGATATGGGCAAAGATGCGAGGGAGTTAGTCCAAAAATGCGACAAATGCCAAAGACATGCGCCCATGATTCATCAATCTGGGGAGCTGCTCCACTCGGTCCTATCTCTATGGCCTTTCATGAAATGGGGAATGGACATCGTCGGCCCCCTCTCATCAGCCCCAGGTAAAGCTCAATTGATTTTGTTTATGACTGATTATTTCTCTAAATGGGTTGAAACACAGGCTTTCGAGAAAGTCAGAGAAAAAGAAGTGATAGACTTTATTTGGGACCACATCATATGTCGATTTGGGGTGCCAGCCGAGATTGTATGTGATAATGGAAAATAATTCATCGACACCAAAGTAACTAAGTTTCTCGAGGATCACAAGATCAAAAGGATCTTATCGACACCGTACCATCCCAGCAGAAACGGACAAGCCGAATCGACTAACAAAACCATCATCAAAAATCTTAAGAAGAGATTGACCAACGCCAAATAAAAATGGATAGAAATACTGCCCGAGATCCTATGGGGATATCGCACAACATCGAAATCCAATACTGGAGCAATGCCATTCTCGTTGGTCTATGGCGCCGAAGCTTTGATCCCGATTGAGGTCGGAGAACCTAGCATCAGGTTTCGATATGCAACATAGGAGTCGAATAACGAGACCATGAACACGACCATGAAGACGAGGGACCGTTCTCGTCCGATTGGCCGCCTAAAAATAGCGGATCGAAAGATACTACAATCGAAGAACCAAACTTTGACATTTCAAAATAGGGGACTTGGTACTAAGGAAAATCACCTTCAACACCTAAAATCCGAATGAAGGGAAACTGGGTCCGAACTGGGAAGGACCATATCAGGTCCTCAAAATCGTCGGAAAGGGGTCCTACAAGCTCGGCGTGATAAACGGCAAACAACTACCGATCAATTGGAATGTTTCGCACATAAAATGATACTACTGCTAAGGTACAACCCTCATATGTTCATTTATATTTTGAAATTAACCCTTGCAGGTATTCGACCAGAAACGGGGGTGGATTATTCAACTCGAAGCCTTTAGGCCTGAAAGCACGCGTTGCACTCTTTTTCCCTTAGACTGGTTTTGTCGCAAATGGATTTTTCGGCAAGGTTTTTAATGAGGCAACCAGTGATCGTGCTAACTTAGAACAATTCAACAGTATCCGAGGCCTCTTTACAATCAACCTCGAATACTGGGGGACATTACCCTCGAATATATCAAGTTCGATTATCAAGTTCGGTGCAAGAAAGTTACTTCATGACAACATGGTTTCGATAGGAAAAATTATAAGGGCCAAATGGTCAAAACGAACCATGCTCGAGTAGCTTGCTCGAGCCCTGACACAAAACATGAACACATGTATAATAACTTATAAAGAGAAATTTCTTCTTTACCGATATCTCATATCTTAGAAAAATTCCTCTATTTCGTAATCTATTATGCAAACAGGCTTAAGGGCCGACTATTACCCCATAAATTGGGGACTGCAAACCGAAAAAGCAACGAGATCAAGCCCCACATAAGCCTAAGGGCTACATTACTTTGAGTTCGAGCAAATGCTCACTCGACCATAAAGCCTAAGGGCTGTTTTCATTTCGAGCAAACACTCATTCGACCGTAAAGCCTAAGGGCTATTTTTATTTCGAGTTCAAGTAAATCCTCACTCGACTATAAAGCCTATGGGCTACCCTAACTCGAGTTCGAGCAACCATTCTCACTTGAGGACTATCTATCGAGCCTAAGGGCTTCCATTAATTCAAGTTCGAGAAATCATTCTCACTCGACTGAAAATCCTAAGGGCTACCCTAATTCGAGTTCGAGCAAACACTCACTCGACCATAAAGCCTAATGGCTACATTACTTTGAGTTCGAGCAAACACTCACTCGACCGTAAAGCTGAAAGGTGGTTTTCATTTCGAGTTCGAGCAAATTCTCACTCGACTATAAAGCCTAAGGGCTACCCTAACTCGAGTTCGAGCAACCATTCTCACTCGGGGACTATCTATCGAGTCCAAGGGCTGCCATTAATTCGAGTTCGAGAAATCATTCTCACTTGACTGAAAAGCCTAAGGGCTACATTACTTCGAGTTCGAGCAAAAACTCACTCGACCGTAAAGCCTAAGGGCTGTTTTCATTTCGAGTTCGAGCAAATCCTCACTCGACTATAAAGCCTAAGGGCTACCATAACTCGAGTTCGAGCAACCATTCTCACTCGGGGAATATCTATCGAGCCCAGGGGCTGCCATTAATTCAAGTTTGAGAAATCATTCTTACTCGACTAAAAATCTTAAGGGCTACCTTAATTCGAGTTCGAGCAAATACTCACTCGACCATAAAGCCTAAGGGCTACCCTAACTCGAGTTCAAGCAACCATTCTCACTCGGGGACTATCTATCGAGCCCAAGGGCTGCCATTAATTCGAGTTCGAGAAATCATTCTCACTCGACTGAAAATCCTAAGGGCTACATTACTTCGAGTTCGAGCAAACACTCACTCGACCATAAAGCCTAAGGGCTGTTTTCATTTCGAGTTCGAGCAAATCCTCACTCGACTATAAAGCCTAAGGGCTGCCCTAACTCGAGTTCGAGCAACCATTCTCATTCGGGGATATCTATCGAGCCCAAGGGCTACATTACTTCGAGTTCGAGCAAACACTCACTTGACCGTAAAGCCTAAAGACTGTTTTTGTTTCGAGTTCGAGTAAATCCTCACTCGACTATAAAGCCTACGGGCAGTTTTCGTTTCGAGTTTGAGCAAATCCTCACTCGACTATAAAGCCTAAGGGTTACCCTAACTCGAGTTCGAGCAACCATTATCACTCGGGGACTATCTATCGAGCCCAAGGGCTGCCATTTATTCGAGTTTGAGAAATCATTGTCACTACTGAAAAGCCTAAGGGCTGCTTTAACTCGAGTTCGAGAAATCATTCTCACTCGACCATAAAGCCTAAGGGCTGCATTACTTTGAGATCGAGCAAACACTCGCTCGACCGTAAAGCCTAAAGGCTGTTTTCATTTCGAGTTCGAACAAATCCTCACTCAACTATAAAGCCTTAGGGCTACCCTAACTCGAGTTCGAGCAACCATTCTCACTCGGGGACTATCTATCGAGCCCAAGGGCTGCCATTAATTCGAGTTCGAGAAATTATTCTCACTCGACTGAAAAGTCTAAGGGCTACATTACTTCAAGTTAGAGCAAACACTCACTCGACCATAAAGTTTAAGGGCTGTTTTCATTTCGAGTTCGAGCAAATCCTCACTCGACTATAAAGCCTAAGGTCTACCCTAACTCGAGTTCGAGCAACCATTCTGACTCGGGGACTATCTATCAGGCCCAAGGGCTGCCTTTAATTCGAGTTCGAGAAATCATTCTCACTCGACTGAAAAGTCTAAGGGCTACCTTAATTCGAGTTCGAGCAAACACTCATTCGACCATAAAACCTAAGGGCTACCCTAACTCGAGTTCGAGCAACCATTCTCACTCGGGGACTATCTATCGAGCCAAGGGCTGCCATTAATTCGAGTTTGAGAAATCAATCTCATTCGACTGAAAAGCCTAAGGGATACCTTAATTCGAGTTCAAGCAAACACTCACTTGACCATTAAGCCTAAGGGCTGCATTACTTCGAGATCGAGCAAACACTCACTCGACCGTAAAGCCTAAGGGTTGTTTTCATTTCGAGTTCGAGCAAATCTTCACTCGACTATAAAGCCTATGGGCTACCCTAACTCGAGTTCGAGCAACCATTCTCACTCGGGGACTATCTATCGAGCCCAAGGGCTACATTACTTCGAGTTCGAGCAAACACTCACTTGACCGTAAAGCCTAAAGACTGTTTTCATTTCGAGTTCGAGGAAATCCTCACTCGATCGTAAAGCCTAAGGGCTATTTTCATTTCGAGTTCGAGCAAATCCTCACTCGACTATAAAGCCTAAGGGTTACCCTAACTCGAGTTCGAGCAACCATTCTCACTCGGGGACTATCTATCGAGCCCAAGGGCTGCCATTAATTCGAGTTCGAGAAATCATTCTCACTCGACTGAAAAGCCTAAGGGCTACCTTAATTCGAGTTCGAGCAAATACTTACTCGACCATAAAGCCTAAGGTCTACCTTAATTCGAGTTTAAAGAAATCATTCTCACTCAGCTACTATCTATCGAGCCCAAGGGATGCCATTAATTCGAGTTTGAGAAATCATTCTCACTCGACTGAAAAGCCTAAGGGCTACCTTAACTCGAGTTCGAGAAATCATTCTCACTCGACCATAAAGCCTAAGGGCTGTATTACTTCGAGATCGAGCAAACACTCACTCGACCGTAAAGCCTAAGGGCTGTTTTCATTTCGAGTTCTAGCAAATCCTCACTCGACTATAAAGCCTAAGGGCTACCCTAATTCGAGTTCGAGCAACCATTCTCACTCGGGGACTATCTATCGAGCCTAAGGGCTACATTACTTCGAGTTTGAGCAAACACTCACTCGACCGTAAAGCCTAAGGGCTATTTTCATTTCGAGTTCAAGCAAATCCTTACTCGACTATAAAGCCTAAGGGCTACCCTAACTCGAGTTCGAGCAACCATTCTCACTCGGGGACTATCTATCGAGCCCAAGGGCTGCCATTAATTCGAGTTCGAGAAATCATTCTCACTCGACTGAAAAGCCTAAGGGCTACCTTAATTCGAATTTGAGCAAACACTCACTCGACCATAAAGCCTAAGGGCTACCCTAACTCGAGTTCGAGCAACCATTCTCACTCGGGGACTATCTATCGAGCCCAAGGGCTGCCATTAATTCGAGTTCGAGAAATCATTCTCACTCGACTTAAAAGCCTAAGGACTGCCTTAACTTGAGTTCGAGAAATCATTCTCACTTGACCATAAAGCCTAATGGCGACACAAATTCAAGTTCGAACAAATCATTTCACTTGAACCCTATTTAAAAAGGCTCTCTCAATTCAAATTCGATCATCCACTCGGGGACTACCTATATGAAATGATCAAGTTCGAACACTCACTCTGACTTTCAAATAATTATCTCATGCTGAGGCACCTTTTGGCCTTTGTATAAATTAGGCAAAAGATTTGGAAGCCACAAAAAGAAAGACTAAGCTTTTATATACCAAAATTATTTACAAGGGCACCATGGCCGATCAAGTTTTTCTACAAAAAGACCAAAATGGTCTTAAAAGGAAGAAGAAAAATACTAAAACAGCTTAGTCCTCTCTAGGAGCAGCATCTTCACCCTCGAGGCCTCCGCTCTCAGAACTACTCATACTCTCGGTATCATCATCATCGGGAAAGGCCAGTACTCTGGCTTCGGCTTTAAGCTCTTTTGCATTCTCGATCTCGGCTGAAAGATCGAAGCCACGAGCATGGATCTCCTCTAGAGTCTCCCTTCGAGATTGGCATTTAGCATGCTCGGCAACCCAATTTGATCGAGCTGGAGCAGCCTCGACAACCTCCTTTGCTCGAACTTGAGCGGCTTCAGCATCGGATCGATAAACAGCCACTATTGCATCAGTATTAGCCATTGCTATTTCGGCCCCCGATTTGGCCGCTTCCAGTTCCGAGGTCAATCTTTCTCGATCAAAAGTCACTGGTCCAACCGAGACTAGAACTCCTCAATATTATTGGCTTGCACCAAGGCTCTCTCTTTCGAGCTCCTAAGTTGTTCCTCGACCGAGGCTAGTTGAGCCCGGGCGGTCTCCTTTTCAGCGGCAAGGCGATCCATGTTCTTTTTCTATTTTTTGGCCCCCGCTTTCACTGCGTATACCTCAGCACGAAGTTTCCCAATCACATCAAGCTTTTGCTGAACCTGCGAGACCGAAATATTAGCCGGCACGCCCAAATCAGTATCATTAACTTCAAGGATCCTCTTTACCTGCTCGGACAAGTTGGCTTATTCTTTCCGAGCTACTTCTAGCTTGACCCAAAGTCCTTTTGCTTCTCCTTCCTTATGCTCACTAAGAAGCTTGAAGGTGTCTCTCTCCTCAGTAAGCCTTCGAATTTCGGCTTCGGACCGACTTAGCTCCCCTCGAGATCGGAAAAACACTTCGTGACAGAGCGCAGAATCCTACAAAGGATAAAAAGGAGTTATACAAAAGAGAAAAATACAAGTATGAAAATTGATAAAGGGAAAGCAAGCTTATCCGATTTAGGGCCTGCTGAGCTTCGTTGAAAATACGAGGAATCCCTGCTTTGCCCGAGCTCTTCTTCAAAGCCTCTGAATCGCTTGGACCGGCATCATCTTCTATCCCAACAAAATAACCATGGAAAGGGTCTTCCTCTCCATGGGCCCCCTCCCCGTGATAAACCTCCACGGCTTGGGCGTCATGTATCATAGACTGGAAAAATGAAGGAAAAGAAGGGGAATCACTGATTTCTACTACCCCGATCATGTCTTTCGAGGCACCGCCTCCATCTCGGGGAAACTCAAGCTCAGTCCCCGCATCTTTGTCAATCGCCTCTTCAACGGGTTCTTTGCCTCAAAGTATAACGTCCTCGGTTCCCCTTTGCTCTGGAACTTGGGTCGAAGTATTCTCTTCGACCTTGCCAGACTTAGGAGAAACAGAATAGGTCCCCACTGATCTCGAAGTTTTACCAATATCGGTGCCACCCCGTGCACGGGCCACCAGCCCAGAGTCTTCTTCTTCTTCTTCTTCTTCTTCTTCTTCTTCCCTCAGACGCAGGACCGACTCCATAGTCAGTGGAATTGTAGTTCCCTTGGGTTTACGGACTGCCCTCTTCTTAGGTTTTTTACCCTCGGGGTCCGAAGTCCTTTTTCTCTTATTTTCCTTCAACGGCTTCGAGACAGGTGGTAAAACTTCTTCACCACCGGTCGGGGGCCTCATGACCGCATCTTTTCCAAGACCTGGGAAGGAAGAAGAAGATAAGTAAAACTCATGCTTCAAGAAAATATGTCATCTCGAATGACAAATGAATCAGTAAACCAAGATGAAGCTTACCATGAGTACGAGCTTCCCATCAACCCTTCGACAAATCGCGCCATGAGCGATCGGCAAATGTTGACGTCGAGACCAGGTTTTTGACCCAGTTCTCGAGGTGAGGAACCGCACCCAGCATCCAAGCAACGACTATATCGAGAAAGACACTAATAAGAAAGGGTGAAGAAGTAAGACAAACAGAAATTTAAAACGGGATCGTACTTACGTTTCATATTCCATTTCTCAGGAAATGGCATGCTCTCTGCCGGAATCAGGTCCGAGGTCTTCACTTGAACAAACTGGCCCATCCAGCCCTAATCCTTATCTTCATCTATGCTCTACGTGAACACCTTGGTGGCACGACGTTGAAGCTTTATCAGTCTGCCTCGGTAAAGTCGAGGACTGTACAATCTTATAAGGTGGACGAGGGTGAAGGGGAGCCCATCGATTTTACTCACAAAGAAACAAATTAAGATCACGATCCTCCAGAAAGAAGGATGAATTTGGACGAGAGTCACCTGATATTTCTTGCAAAAATCGATGATGACTGGATCGAGGGGACCCAGCATGAAAGGATAAGTATAAACACTCAGGTACCCTTTCACGTGAGTAGTGATCGATTCCTCTGGTGTCGGTATCACGACCTCTTTGTTTACCCAATTACAATCTTTCTTCACCATATCAAGGAAACTTACTGGTATCGAGCATATGTATCTCGATACTAGCTCGCATCGACCAACAACCGAAGAGGGTTTATCAACTTTAAAATCAGAATCAATAACACATCCCCCGGGAACGAGTTCTTCAAGGCGTGGTTCCACCACTAGTTTCTCACCGGCCGGCCGAGACGGGGAAGCAACCTCTCTTTGAGGAACAATTTTAGATATCTTGGCTATCTAAATTTTTAAAGAGCAAAGAAGACGAAAAATTGAAATATTTTGGTGGTTGGTGAAGAACAAGCAAAGAAATTTTCAGAACTTGAAAATAGGTAATTTTGCAGAACACGAAGAACTGTAAAAGTTTAGAATGAGAAGAGTTGAAAGTAAAAGTTTGAGATGATGAAAGAAGGAGGCTATTTATAGGTTGCACAATGACGGTTCAAAACTGGCAGTGGCTGACATCGACTGACACACATTTAATGCTATGGTAACTGAACCGACGGAACATTTATCACGTACGTCATGGTCGGGCCCGATGCGGACGTCAGTGTATATCTAGTCATATCGTTGGAAAGTCATATCATTTCTCGCGATATTATTTCCGAGAAACGAGGGGACTATTTGTATACGGTCAAATTCGAATTTGCCCTTCGTGTAAATTGGTCAAGATTGGAATATGATAAACCGAGAGTCGTCATTGTAACATCAGGATAAGAAGCAAAGTCGGGTTATCGAGCTCAAGGTTCAGGGACCCATCAATATCGAGCTCGAGTCAATATCGAGCTGTGATATGAAGCAATGTTATCGAGCTCAAAAGCGAGGGCTCAAGAGACAGATCAGTACCGAGCCTAGTCAGTATCGAGCTCGAATCAATATCGAGCTCGAGATCCAGATATCGACCGATACCAAGACCGACCAAGATCGAGCTTATGGACAAAGAGTCATTGCAGCCGCACTTAGGGAGATAATCTCGGCGGAAATTAAGGAAAAACTAATTAATTAATCTATCATGGGATCTCCACTATGTATTTTTAATAATATTCAAAGTAGGTTCTTCCACTATGTAAAGAAGTGGCTATTATTTCTGTGAAAGAGGGGATTAACATCTAGAGAAGAAACATTGATACATTCACAAGATTATTACATTGATATAGTTGAGATTATCCTTTTTTGAGTTGGGACATTGATTCATCTTGCTTGTTTATAAATCATTCTCTATTCAATTTGGTTTGTATTTCATTCCTTTATACAGTCAATATTCGATATATTTCTACTTACTTTTCCGTTTTGTACCAAGATATACCACATATCCTTAGAACTACGTATAAATTCAACTCTATCCGTTTTTTCGGGTAAACAAACATCATTCAGACTTGCTAAGTGAGAAGCTTGCTAAAGCAAGAAGGTAGTAGATAGATAAGAGGTGATTTATGTAATAGAATAATCACATTAAGACAAATCAGAAGCCATGAAAAGTGAACACGTATAAAAATTCATTACTTGCAAAAATATAAAAGGATTTCCCTTTTTTCATCTTTTGTTTGCTAGAAATAAAAAAAATGGTACAGCGAAAACGAAGCACTTTTTATTTTATTCAGTAGTCTAATATCTCTGTCATTACATAATTAGAAGAAAAATGTATAGCCTAATTATGGTTGTGAAGTAACCATAATTAGCCGTATTAAACCCTTGAAGATCTTTTTTCTTTTCTTCCATAACCCTAGAAGATCCAGTTATTAACATTTTAACTGCTTTACCTTTGCGTCAGGCTAACATCAACATATCTCTCCCTGATTTTAATGTAGAACTAATAAGTCTTTAATCTTTGAAAAATTTCTACCTAAACCTTTTGATGTGTATGTTTATTAGTTACCTATTTTTTTTATTTATTTTTGGGTTTGTTAAAGTTCTTTGATTGAACACATTGTCGCGTCCATTCTTCTAGTTACACTGTTTAATTTTGACTTATATGATCTACATCACCTAAGACCTATTTTTTATTACATAATTCTAAATTTTACTTAGTCACGGAAGTTCGTCTTTCTACGTACAATTATTTTAATATTAAAGACTTAAAGTATGTTCTACTTTACCAAGGAACAAATAAGAACACTTTCCTTGAAAGAATAATCAAAGAATATCTAATAATACGTATTGGAGGACATTTCAAAGGAAAAAATTGCCTCATATTTTCTTGTTAATACCATTATCTTTTCTTAATCTTCCTTTTTAAAATTAAAGAATTGGGAATTCTATCCACTCAACTCTGGATCGGGGTTAGGATTTATGGAATTTTATCCATATATACTTGCTCCAGTAACTAAAATCATGTTCAATTAGTTCTTTCCAGATTTAATCATGTTCAATTAATATATGATAATTACAGACCTTAGACAATAATTTCAGTCCCTTGTTGAACCCAAAAAGAAAATTATATTTGAGTTCTCATAAAATAATTTTCAAAAACAAACTTGAAGTGGGTCGACCTAAATAGCTAGAAGAAATAATATCCGATACTCCTTAATAAGAATCCTTTTTTCCTAATCATATGTAAAAGTATGCTCAAGGTGAATACATATATTAATGAATATTTAGAAAATACTGAAGGGAAATTCTTCTTTTAAGAAAGTTAAGACCATTATAAAATCTTTAAAATTCCATTTTTATGATAGTGATAATTTTGGAAAAAAAATGAATTAATCACCCATCTTCCTCCTAAAATAGGATGAGGAAAAATTACACCAACTTTAATAAACCTACGATGACATTTCTGTTGTGATTCAACCGTTTTTGGTTACTATTAAGAACCTAATCTTAGAGGTACGAAAAATGAAACTCAAATCTTGTACTTTGCTAGGTAAGAACGTGCTACTTAATCTTGTACTTGCCAATTGTCCAGCAATTGAAAGCAACACTATTAAGGAATGGAGAACACATTTTGACACTTAACTTTTTTAAGTAAGTTTACTCGATGCAAATTTAAAAAATTATTAGATCAGTAGATTTCAAAAAAAAAAGAAGCTTCAATTATAGAACTCTAGAATACTACTATTAGGTTCTATGTTGAGGTCAATGCTGACTTAATTTCCAGACAAACTACAATTTGGTAACACTACGGAAAAGAGAAAACGTTGCCCAAAAAGAAAAATGGCTCTAGTTAATTAATTGTATGTTAACATTGGACATTAATTAACTAATCCACCAAGGGATGAAAACTTCAAACGACTACAATAAAGTTAACTAGACTTGGGAAGCCCTAAGAAGACTTGCCAAATACTAGTAATCTTAGAAATTTTGATACACAAAGAAGCTTCTACTAAGAAAAATTCAACACAAGTTCCTCTATAAATTTACCCCTCATTAGACACAAAGTACATATTCACTGCTTCACATTCTCCCAAAACACATACACACACAAAAATATCTTTAGTTTAGAGAAGATGGCTTTCTCCTATTTTAGAGCTTATGTACTTGTTCTTTTGGTTTTGCTACCAATGTTAGCTGCAGAAGAGGATAGTATTCCCCCTGTTCTTGCTCCCTACTTTGGTATACATCTCTCTTCTTCCAGCTTAATTCCTTATTTCTCTTCTCATATTTTATGTTGACCTTTTAAAAAATGAAGACAAGATATATTTCAGAATTCTAGAGCAGTTCTAATTTTATTATATGCTAGTACGTACTTGCATTAAACTTATTCAGGGCGAAAAAATCAAACATACACAAAAGGCACACACGCTAGTCCATCCTTTCTTCATTCCCAAATCTCGTAGTTCACCTTTAAAATTTTAAAAAATTTCAAGAGTTTAACTTCAAGACATTGATCAGGGCCACCAAATCAACGTATCTTGAAATGAAACATCTTTAATGTTTTTGAGTCCAGTTTCTAATTGTAAATTAAACTTCCGAATTGGATGTTATATATGTATAGAGAAAATATGCAAAGATGTGGAGTGTGGGAAAGGGAGTTGCGAGGCAGCAGCAGGGAAGCCTTTCAATTTTGTATGCAAATGTGAAAAAGGTTGGAAGAGAACTCGACATGATGATGACGACGACGAAGATGATCTTCAATTCCTTCCTTGCATTGTTCCCAAGTGTCAGTAATTTCCTTTCATTTTTTTACTTTTTCGTAATTTCTGCCTAATTATATTTATCACCTAACAATCTTTTACATTTTCTTTTTATTTAGTAAATTCGTTACTTAACTTCTTTAAAAAATAGAGATTATATGGACCCCTGAAATGATAAAGCACCTTACATTCCTGGGTTATTGTTTAACACTTGGACAATTTAGCTGATATAGATAAGTTAAGTATTTCCTGCAATTGTTGATTAAGATTCCAGGGTTATTGTTTAACACTTACATTGTTGCTTGTTTATATAACTAAGAGTTGGAGATTATACATTTATAATATTGCTGGGGTATGTTTATTGCAGGTTCTCTTGACTATTCTTGCTTGCCAGCACCTCCACCAGCTCCACCAATTCCACACAACATGTCTTTCTTTGATCGTAATTTACTAAATTATTATAAGCTTCTATTTATTTCTTTAACCATTTTCATATATGTTCTATCAAATATCTTATTAAAGCCCATATTTTGTTTTGACCTTTGTTTGGTTGAAGCTTGCTATTGGATTTACTGTGGGGAGGGAACATGCAAAAAGAATATAACACATGGACAAACATGCCAGTGCAATTCTGGTTTTTCCAATCTCCTTAATATACCTGCTTTCCCTTGCTTCAATGATTGTAAGTACAAACAACTATTTCCCAAGAGTAATTAAATGTTTTAGTTTCACATAAATAATACCATTAGCTAATCCTTATTGAAATTGAAGGTGCCATTGGAGCTGATTGCGAAAAGCTGGGAATTCGGCTTTCAAATTCCACTGCATCATCTCCATCTTCTTCAAACATTGATGACAATAATGGAGGTAAGAGTTACCACCAGCAATGATTTGGAATCAATTTAAAGACTAGAAACTATTTTTGGTCGATCATAATGCGATATTGAGAGAAAATATGTGCTAGAGAGACATAAAACAAGTAAAGATATGACATAAATCCATCAGGTAGTTACATATAACCCTTGTATAGGTTTCATCGAAACAAAAACAACTATTGGCTGTGTGATTTTAAACGTCAACTCAAACAAAGCAAACTTCTTGATATATCAATAATTTCATATTCTCTGCAACTTTCTTCCTCCTATATTGAATTCAAGATGCATATAAAATCTACATATTGGATAGCATCACATTACTACTTATTCTAACCAGAGTATAAGATCATCTCACCATTCTAATTCTTCCATATTGGCAGCTACATCATTTATGCCCAGGAGTTCCCACTGGATAGCTATCTTTCTGGCTTCAGCAGCTATGGCTTTACTCAACTAGGAAGAGGGGCTGGCTTTTTATTTCGTCATGAGAGATATTACCACATTTTATCAGGCTTACTGCTTGATGCTTCGTCTATATTAGCGCATTGTACTTCATTCATTTGTCAGATTCACATGTACTAGGATTAATAAAACATGTGTGATGTGTGTCATTTCTGTACAGAGTATATTTTGAATATTATTTCAGTTATGGGATTTTACTGTCGATGATGACATGGCATAATTGATCGTACTTGTTCTTGTTTCCATCAATCTAATGCATTTGGACAGCAGCAGAAATAGGTGATTTTCCTAACTAATCACAAGAACACACTTGAATACACATATAGACACATATAGGATGTAGCCCTCCCTCTCAGAAGAAAAAAAGAGGAGGACCCCTTTTCCCATCTTAATCAGGTGTACTTTTCAAACACACATCGTGAGGATAGTGGCAGGACTCATAAGCCTTGTGATCCTCAACTTGATACATAATACTGAAATCGGTAGAGAGATAAAATGTCCCACATAGGCTGTGTATAGGTTTCAAAGCAGTTTATAATGGTTATGGACCATTCTATCCATGGCATTCAAGTTTGTCAGTTGGATGACAAACGTAGATAAGCTCGTTCTTTCACGTGCAAACATGTCTCACTCTCTACTTATAGCTCAAGTGTACACTCTTCTGCCTACTTCGTCACTGCTAGTTCTCTCAATTCAGCCTATCAAGTCACTAATAGTTCTAAACATACTCCTGAAGCCAACTCTCTCACTATAACTGCTCGTTGCTAACCTTGTGAAGCAGTGATCTGTCATACAAAATAACCTTGTGCAACAAGAGACTACAGTTGCTAAGTATATTAGCATACTTGAAGCTTTCTTATTACAAAAGATTATTTCCCTCAAGCATACACAAACAGGTACCTATCTCACAGTACACTGAAACAAGATAAATTTGTATAGAATATGACATGAAAAGCCACATTGGTTTCACCTCTAAACTCTTCAGCTGGACAATTTCAAGCACTAGACATTACATCTACGATCAAGTCATTTCAAGCTTTCATGTAGCCTCTGAGTCCAGCTCAACTCAGCATTCAGCATTTCAAAGAGTTCTCTAAAATAAAAGACACAATTGGATAGAAAATATAAATTCTCCTACTATCACATTGTTGCCGATATAGCCTAGTACATTTATCTCTATAACGATGGACTTCTATAAGCAAAACCTGAATTTTCCAAATCACAAAATAGCCAATATCCATATTCTCAGCAACAAAAAGGAAATCAACCAAAACATTTCCTTTTCAATTCTAATTTACAAATTACATAAGGATGGGAGTATTATTACTAAACATCTCCACACAAAAAGGCCGAAACTTATTGGTGTTACAACATTAACCAACCCCTATTGAAGTCTAAAAATTCCACAAGAATTACATCTCAAAAAACACAAGTTAAAGTTCTTCAAACCTCAGCAATTGAGAGTTTCACTTGCTCTGAACACTGACTCCTTCCTTGCCAGCTATAATAACAGCAGTGGTCATATCCAAGAACAACCCGTGCTCCACCACTCCTTCCAAAGCCGCAATCTCCTTTCCAGCAGCAGCAGAATCCTTAATAGGAGTCTTAAAATACAAATCCACAATATAATTCGAATTATCAGTAACATAAGGCTTCCCATTACCATCCACTCTCAACTTAGCATCAACACCCTCTGCTTTAAACAACTCCTGTAACCTAACCAAATTATACTTCCAACAAAACTGCACCACCTCAACGGGCATAGCCAACCCGGACCCACCTAAACCGGAAACGAGCTTCGAATCATCCACAACCACGACGAACTTATCGGAAGCCGCCTCCACCATCTTCTCCCTTAAAAGGGCCCCACCTCGACCCTTGACTAAGTCGAGATTGGGGTCAACCTCGTCAGCACCATCGATGGCTAAGTCGAGATGCGGGTGGTCGTCAAGGGTAGATAGCGGGATGTTGAGTGATAAGGCTTGTTCTTCAGTGCGCTTAGAAGTGGGGACACCTACAATGTTTGTGAGTTGTCCAGATGAAAGAAGCTCGCCTAACTTGGAAACAACGAAGGCTGCGGTTGAACCAGTGCCTAGACCAAGGACCATTCCGCTTTTCACGTATTCGACGGCTTTATCGGCGGCGAGTTTTTTGAGTTCGTCTTGGGTTAAAGCTGAAGGGACCGAAAGGGCCTTGATTGAAGGGGTGGTGGAGCGAATGCGAGTGATGGGGTTGCGGAGGAAGATGGAAGGAAGGCGGGTGCCGATGATGGCATTGTAGCGGAGAGTAGAAGAAGGAGAGTGAGGTGAGATTAGGGATAATGAAGCCATGGGTGAGTGAAGGTGGACTGTGAAGTTTGGTTTTTTGGTCTCGCCTCACCTATGTGATCTATTCTTTGTTTTGGCTTGTTTTTGTTTGGTGAATGGAGGTTGGTGTTTTGACGATTTCCCTTTGATAATCCCCACCCCCCCCCCAAAAAATGTGGGGTGGGGTGGGGGACTTGAGGATGGGATGTGTGGGAGCGGGCGAATGCCTAAATGGTTGGTGATGATGAAGATGAAAGGATATCCTAAATTTGATAGACTTTATAAAATAAAGATTATAAACTAAATAAACGGAAGAAAAATATAGAGGTAGATTAATATTTTATTTTAACTTCAAATTTATGTATATAATAAACTGAAAACTACTTTATTTATAGAAGAAAGGAAGCAGTTGCAGTCTTTTCAGGAAGCAGCTGCAGTCTTTTCAGGAAGCAGCTGCGAAACTTTTCTTGAGCTGCTTGTAAGTTGTCTACATGAGCTGCTCGCAACCTGATTGTTTAATAAAAAGCTGCTACAAATTATTTCATTGAGTTGTTTGCAATCTGTCTGCATCAACTGTTTGTAGATAGCTTCAATAGAGTACTAAACGGATAATCTTCTTCAGGAAGATTATCTATAGCACAGTAATAAATGGACATCCATAATATAATATTTTCATAACACTCCTCCTTGGATTTTCATTAAAAGATAATGTGCCTCACTAAAATCTTACTAGAAAAAACTCCGTGGGAAAAAATTCTAGTGAAGGAAAAAGAGTATACATATCTAGTAATACGCATTGCTAGCTGCCTCATTAAAAATCTTATAAGGAAACCCATGTGGGAAAAACCTTAGTAAGAAAAAAAGAGTACATCGCGTATTTTACTCCCCTGATGAAAACTTTGTTTCAAATATTTGAGTCTTCGCATTCCAATCTTGTATACTATCTTCTTAAAAGTTGAAGTTGGTAAAGAATTAGTGAATAAATCTGCTGGATTGTCACTTGAACGGATTTGCTACACATCGATATTACCATTCTTCTGGAGATCATGTGTGAAGAATAACTTTGATAAAATGTGTTTTGTTCTATCTCCTTTTATGAATCCTCCATTTAATTGGGCTATGCATGCAACATTGTCTTCGTATAATATTGTGGTTTTTTTGTCACATTCCAACCCACATTTTTCTCGAATAAAATGAATCATTGATCTCAACCATACACATTCCCTACTTGCTTCATGAATAGCTGTTATCTCAGCATGATTTGAAGAAGTAGCAACAATATATTATTTTGTGGAGTGCCATGATATGACAGTGCCTCCACATGTAAACACATACCTGATTTGAGATCAAGCTTTATGGGGATCAGATAAATAACCTGCATCTGCATAACCAATACGATCTGCACCACCTTTGTTAGCATTAGCAAGATACATAAGTGCACCTATTGCACTGAGATAGAGTATTTCAGGACCAATGAGTTCCTCATCCTCTTTAGAGGTCGGAACGGATCCTTATTCACTTTGAGTGATCGAACACCCATTCGTGTACTTAATGAGTACGTTTTGTCCATGTAAAGGTGTTTAAAGACACTTTTTGTATAGGCATATTAATAGATAAAGATCTCGTATGCTAAATATTCAATTTGCAGACCAAGACAAAATTTTATTTTTCCAAGATCTTTCATCTCAAATTCTTTCTTAAGATATTCAAGTGCCTTTTGGAGCTCTTCTGGAGTTCCAACAAGATTTATGTCATCAACATAAACATCAAGTATAACAAATTATGATGACATTTTCTTTATAAAAATACACGGGCAAATAACATCATTTATGTAATCTTCTTTCAACAAATATTCACTGAGGCGATTATATCACATGCGCCCAGATTGATTTAAATCGTACAAAGATCTTTGTAATTTGATCGAGTACATTTCTCGAGACTTTGAATTATATGCTTTGAGCATTTTAAATCCTTCAGGGATCTTCATATTGATTTAATCAAATGAGTCCTATAGGTCATGGCTTGCATTTAAATAGCATGACATCTTCAGGTGTCTGGACTACAGGTCTGATCCTCACAATATTTTACAATACCGTGCACTATATTGTATTAAATATATTGTCGACGATCATTTTGTATCAGTTCGCAAGCGACATAACTTGTTGAGATCTTATCACTTTCTTTATTTTCAGGTACCTGAACTTTTTCTAGAGTTTCATAAAATATTATGTCGTGGTCTCTTCTAGAGCTTATTTCCTCCTTATTATGATCATTTTGTTCATTTGCTCCTATCCTTTTCAAAGATTATTACCTTTGGAACCGATTGGTCTATCACGCTTCATGCGTATAGTAAATCTATCCTTCAGGGACTTTAATTTTAATAGGAGTATTTACAGCTAAATATGATATTTTGTTTTGGATCAACAAATGCTTCTGACATTTGACTTGAATTATCTTCTGAATGAGGATCACACTAATGATAATTCGATTCATATAACATATATTTCAACTGCTTATTCCATCCCCCTAATGTTAGAAAAACTAACATATATCCCAAATCTTCTTTGAAAAATCTATCTTTGTACTTTGTGGTAGAGAAATTAATCATATACCACGCATCAAAAGTTATTAGATAGTAAAAATATTTGGTTTCTGATCCTAAACCAATTGTGAGGGTCATAAATTATTGGTCTGATGCATACAAGTGCTGTTGTATGCAATTTAGAAAATCTTAGACCAATATATGAAGCTTTTGTCTCATAAACAATAGTTTAGGCATTAATAAGAAGTATTCAATGCTAAACCATCTTAGATATAAACCAGTTTTATCAAGATGAACTGCCTTGATTTCATAATCTGAAAATTATTCTTTTATACGAGAAAAGCAATTTCAAATGCCAAACTGCAGGTTGATAATAATTACACATGTAACCATCTCATATATGCATCTATAAATGGTTCACATGATAGGTGAATGTGCCCATATTCACCTTTTATATATTTCAGAATCATGGGTCTTAGTCCCAACATTAACTGGTATAATCAATTTATTATGAGAACAAGCAACACAAGAGAATTCTTGAAGAATCTTCTAGTTCTTCAATATATGCTTATCGGAATTCTCAATTAGCTCATCATATTTAAACCAGATGGTAAATAAAAACTTCCAGTTTATCATGGCATATGCTATCTTTTAGTAAACTTCCGATTTCCTATGGCATAAACTTTTGTATCAGTAAACTTCTGATTTGCTGTGACTACTTTTGTGTCGGTAAATTTCTGATTTACTGTAGCTACTTTTGCCTTAGTAAAAACTTCTGATTTACTATGACACGTGATGTAGTACAAATTGAAGAATAAAGCGAGTAACTTTTCACATACATATTTACCCCTTATGATTGTGGAACAAGAAGACTTTCAATCTTTCAATCATTTGTAATCTCAGTATGATAGTCATTTGTATTAGTAAACTTCGAGTTTATCATAACATATGTTGTGACCACAATAATAACAAATAAGCTCTTGGGGAGCCTTCAATTTATTGTCCATAATCAAATATTCAGACACTACTTGTGTCATGTGTCTTCTAGACAACTAATTAGCTCTTCAGGAGCTTTTGATAAATTTTATGCTACCAAATATTGCTTAGACACTTCTGGTATCATGAGAGAAAATCATAATCAAATGAACAATATAGAATAATTGTTTAAGCACCGCAAGACACTGTTTCATAATATTTTCCTGTTTCAGGAGAAAATTTTAATCGTTTTACTACTTCATGAGTAAATTTAAAATATGAAATATTGAGTATATATTCTATAAATTATATTACCTCTTCTGTAGGTGAATTGTGATATCTTTACACTTAAGTGTGTGTTCATGTTTACAAGCTTTATTAACATTGTCACATTCATTTCTGGGAATTAATTAATATTTATCAAAGTTCTCATCTTTTAGGGAATGAAACATAATTATCTAAACGTGCATAATCACATCAAATTGTGATGCTTCGAACCTCTTTTAAGATAATGTTACTTCATGAGCAAATCGATGCATGCATGTAATATAGAGAATATTTCTCTAGCTTATCTTCAATTGTAACCATAGGAAGCCTAAATTACTACTTCTGGTAGTTATAGGCATGTATCACTTCTGGTGATTAACAAATTTAGTTATGAAACATAGTCACTTCTGGTGGTCGTACTTTGATAGAGTTCAAATGAATCATGAAATTAATTCATAACGAGATTTAAGAAATATTGCCACTGCGGGTGGTTAAATATTTCGTGCCAAACTCTGCTGGAGTTTGAAACCAAAGAAAATATTGAGTTAAATATTGCATATATGAGTCATTGCGCACTAACCTTCCTGCAGAATATTGGCATCATGCTTTTGATGACTTTAGTATCAAAATATTTTGTGAAAATGAGATTCAAGTGCTATGAGTCACGTTCCTTACCGTGATGTACAATAATAAAATTTTCACGGTTAACAAGAAAGTACACAAGTAGTTGCTCAAAAGGTTAGCTAATAAAATTGCAAAATCAAACCTCCTCCCAATAAAAGATTTCGTGGGCAGATAGTCCCGACCAATAGCTTTGTGATACTATGCCATTTCAACATAAAAACAACATATGCATCTCATTGCTCTCAACCGATGCATTAGAAAAAGGATATTGTACCTTTGAATTACTTCACATTCCTGAAATGGAAAGTTAAATTCAAAGTAAGTACTCAAGAGGGTAGAGTCTCGTACCGATAACGTGTTATAAAATAAAGACTATAGAATAAATAAACTGAAGATAAGTATAGAGGAAAATTTATATTTTATTTCAACTTCAAATTGATGTACATAATGAACTGAAAACCCATCTATTTATAAAAGAAAGGAAGCAGCTGCAGGCTTTTCAGGAAGCAGCTGCAAGTCTTTTTAGGAAGCAACTGCGAGGCTTTTTTTGAGCTGCTTGTAAGTTGTCTGCATGAGCTGCTCGCAACCTGCCTATTTAATAAGAAGCTGCTACAAATCATTTCATTGAGTTGCTTGCAACCTGTCTGCATCAGCTATTTGTAGATAAACTTCAATAGAGTACTAAACGGATAATCTTCTTCAGGATGATTATTTATAGCGGAGTAATAAATGGACATCCACAATATAATATTTTCATAACAACATGATATTTATTTGAGATTTCTTTATTCATTGGCCATGGAGAATAGAAATTTTAAAGAAACGTTTAATATGTTAATATGAAGAACAAATCTTTTAGTTTCAAATTAGAACTTTTGTTTCCAAAGATGTTGAAGATTTGTTGCATGAATGCGTCAAATAAGCTAGTGGAAAAAACATATTTAGCCAATATTTAAGAAAATTTTATAGAATCCTAGCACTAATAAGTAATTAATAAATATGACAGCTAATTAACTACATTTCTAACACAACCCTATAATGCTGAAATAACCATTGCCACAACTTTCTCTCCCTCAATTAATGCATTATCTGCTCTCATTAACTGCTTTTAATTCTAATTGTTATACTTATAATATACTAGTATCTATGAATGTGCATTACACGTTAATAATAGCACGTGATGATTTAAATATTTATTTATATGAAAGAACAATAAAATTTAATTAATAAGAGAAATTTTATTTATAATAATACAACAATCATCTAAATATCGAAAAATATTATTACATTAGCATAATACATGAATTTAAAATAAAGGACATCATAAACTTACACAAATGATCAATTTTGTCATGTTAGTTAGATAATTACGTATTATAGTTTAAAAGTATTTAATATGATGGTATCTTAACGAACACTTCTTTGTGGACAATATTTTTTTGTGTATGTTTCCTCCTAATGCTTTGGTTGCTCTGCCTTAACCAAAACTCTTGTTGTCGATCTTGATAACCCTCTTGAAAGTGCAACATACAGTTGTTCGTGCAAAAAAATATATTGCGGTAAATATAGTTCAATATTTAGGATGTTTTATCCTTGTAATTTATTTATTATATTTGCAAAACATAAACATACTAAAAAATATTTTCACACAAATTTAAAAGGATATTTCTTAGTTTCGGAAGACGAAAGTTGAATTCAGGGATAAAAATATACTTAGAAGCACATTGACCAGTATCATAATTTTTGTATGTATGACGTTATTGTCAAAACTTCTATATACCATCTGTATGATATTACATAAGCTATTTGGCGTATTTAAGTTTTTCAGTAGCATGACGGGCATATTTTTCTTCAAAATCAACCTATATATAATGGAAGATCAACTTAGTCTAATATATGGTGACACTAACATACGTAAGAAATAATAAACTTAACAACAAACATATACGGTAGAAGGCCGTTTGGTACTAAAGTATTTAAATATTCTTCTTGGTAGTAATTATTGGTATCATTTTCTGCTGAGTCAAAAACAGGAAAACATTTTGTTCTTACTATAAAATTTTGTAATCAACCTTTTATTTAGTTGATCAACATATTCATTTCTGTTAGCTAAGATATTTTTTTAGTTCTATCATGCGATTTGCACAAATTGCATTTTAATCTAATGATAGAAATATTTCTCTTATTAAATGCACTATTATTACCATTGGAATTGATAACCAAGTGTTCAGGAAGAACCAAATCATCTTTTATTGGATGCTCTTATTCGTTTCCGACACAAAGCAAGAAGATACTGAATACTGGATCTGTTCTTACTTTATATTTCTTATCACTTGAATCTTTTTCATTTGAGGTCAGAAGTATAACTTTGGCAAGCTGCCTTTTACAGTCTCTGCTTTTATCGATTTTGAAACTATTGGTAGTACTTGACATAAATTACCTCCCAAACTATTAATTTTTCACCAAACGGTTCATTAATATCCAATATATCTCTAGAACTCTGTTTGCCACTTAGCCATAAGTGCTTCATCCCATATTATCAATTTTGCTTTCCTTATAAATTTAGCACCATTGCTCTGCTTTGATATATTTGTGATGGTTATTTAAGTTATTTGAAGAGGTATATCAAATCAAAAGTGGGTGGCCTCACAATAAAATCGTCGTTGGTACACTACTTGCTATTATTGCTAACAGTGTCATGCCTCTTGATATGATATTTGCAAGTAATGCATGACATAGAAATATTATTTCGATTCCGTCGGATGCATCTACAAAAAATAATCCCGTTATAGCAGAGTCGACTCTTTATAATATAGTATTGAAAGTTTATTCTTGTTTAATATTTAGCTTTGATTGTACTTCCTTAGACACTTGTATTAGCATTTTAATTCTTAATAATATATTAGTATTTTTACTTTGTGTTCTAACGCTCTTTTTATGGAATAAATTTATGTACCCTAAGATTTTTTTAACTTGAATAAGAATTTTATTCATGTGATGAATTTAAAAAAATAATTGAATTGGATTCTCTTGCTAAATAATTAATTGAAAGATTTAATTATTTAATTTTAACATAAAGAATAATTTATTCTATGTTGATTTAGATCTTAATATTAGTTCATCTCTTGTTTTGAATATTTGGTCTTAATTATAATTTTACCCACCATAAATTTTATTTTCAAAGAGTAAAATATTGATATGATATTTCACTTTTAGATCTTTATGTTTGTAAAATCATTAGTGGTATTGACTCTTACCAATCATTTTTTTCTCTCTTTCTCACACATTTATATTCTTAAATATTTTCTTAGTTGTAGTTTAATAATTGGGTATTTTTAAATATTACACGAAAAATTGATAAAAAAATATTATTTGAGTAGAAAAATAGTTCAAATATAATATAAAAATATATTATCGTGGGCGTATCTTTTTTTCTCAATGTCAACTCTTTATGCAGTCCATTTAATATTACTTTTATTTTTTGGTATTGGACATTATGGAGTGGTGACGTATTGCCCATACGGAGGATTCTGATGAAATTAATTTTATTAAACCTTCCTACATATTTTTAATAAGAATTTAATAAACAAATTTTATTAATTTTAAAATATTAAATATTAAAAATTAGCATATAAGGTATTATAGTCCAAAAAATAAGTTATTGCAGTTATGCCCTTTCCCTATGAGTTCTCCCGTTTAATATTTGTGTGCTATTATGGTATATTAATATTGTATTTATACTTTTAGAATAATATATGCTCTCTTTTTTCTAAATGAATTTGGACAATATAATACATTCTCAAATTAAATTAGTAATAGGACATTATAATACGTTTTCAAATTAAATTAGTAATAGGTATTTTTAAGAAGTATATCCTAAAAGTAATAGGATTACATGACTAAATATATTTACTTGTTCAATTTTATATGAATTAGACAGCCGGAAAGTAATTATACTAATAGGATTCCTAAATGTAATCATGTAGGATTCCTAACGTGTAGTATTATGTTCTAAAACTAATAGAATTACAAGGCTAATATCTTTTATTATGAGTTATTATGCTTAATATTATAGGTTATTTTTGTAAACCGACATTGTATTCATACTTTTATAATAATAGTATTAACTTTAATAATACATTGTGTTATATAATTATTGAATACATGATGAATAGTAATGTTATATATGAATATGAATATATAATACTATCATGTATGACGTATTTATGATAATACACATACAATATAATTACAGTTATTCATAAATTTTTTCAGCCATTGTATGTATAAAATGTGTATTAATATTAATAATAGTGAAGTAATTAACTTTATATATATATATATATATATATATATATACATATATATACACGTGAAATAAATATGTTAACGTTATAAATATTTATATACACGATATAATAATGGTATTTAACGCTGTAAAAATTACAGTGATATTCTACTATATTATATACACTGTATTATATATAACTAACAGTGGTGTTCTAATAAATTAATTTTATATTTTATCATATTAGTTCCTCTTTAATGTGCTTCAAGCCCTTCTAGCCAAGTTGAAAGAAAAAAAAGAGAAGGAAAGATCTTCCAAAACCCTCCATGAGAAAGTAAAGAGCAAAGAGATGTGTAAAGTATAAAGAAGGAAGTACATAACTAATGGAAATAGGAAAGAAAAAAGGAAAGATTGTTTTTAAATTCGGGAGATTATTTAGGGGCCTAATAGAATTGGTCAAACTTTTAAATTTAAATTCAAAATAGATCTGCTAAAATGGTAAAAAAAAAGTTTGCTATTTTTGGAATAAACAGAAAATACTATTATTTATGAGAAAATTCTTTAAAAAGGGAGCTAACTGTGTAAAAATAGATGGGTCATATTAAGCTCACTATTATCTAAACGGGAGGTACTCAAGATATATAATATTGAATTCTCTAACTTGTGAAATTTTTCTTGATGTTATACTTGATATTTGGATTTGAAATAAATTAAATCCTCATCTATCAGCTAAAAGTTATCTTTCACTTTGGGATAATCCAATCAATTTGTCCTGTAAAGTTTACTATTTGTGTAGATTTATACTCCCGTCAATTTTTCGTGAGTAACATTTTTTTTAAAGTCAAATTTGACTCTGGATGAAACTATTTCAATCAAATTTACAATCTCTTGAAAAAATCAAATTTACAATCTCTTGAAAAATAAAAATGATCAAAACTATGAAATGCAAATGAAGTATTTTCATCATTTATAATTATACCATTTCGATGACTAAGAAAAAGTATTTTAGTTCTGATTAGTATATAAAGATGCCAGACCCTCACGTGTGGGATTTTACTAGGTTTTTTGTTGTATTAGTATATAAAGATAGAACTTAGATCTAAAAATCTTGCAAGCAAAATGATCAAAACGATAAAACGCAAGACATAGAAACGAATCATGTAACATCATGTTTAAGGAAGCACAGCATAAGACAAGTACTTAAGAACTACAATAAAGCTGCAGTAAAGGCTTCGAAAATGCTGACTTTGTCAACAAAGAGCAAAGAAGGATTTCTCTACCAAACAGATCCAATTCATGATTTGTGTGCGGTAGAATATGAGGGAAGGGCAAACCTACTACACATACCCATGCATCCAGCTGCCACGAGAAAAACATTCCAGGTCAATTTCTTGCCATTCAATTAAACATTATCTCTTTCCAAAGATGGGAATCGAGGTGTTTTGTGGCTTTGCTATGCCATTTTTGCACAGACGCTAACCACTGACAACAGTGTTGTTTCACGGAACCATCTGCAGAAGGTGAATGGCCTCTTAACTGTAATGATCCAACCGGTCATTTTAACTTTTAGAACCCTGTTCCCTAAAATAAAACTTTCCGTAGGTACTTGTAATGATTTATGACTTGCGGGGATGGTTGGTTCGAAATTTAGAAGTGTTTGAGGTGAAACCGGAACACTTGGTTCCTTAAGTTGGCCTTAAAGTGCTAAGTTTGACTTCGGTCAACATTTTGAGAAAACGACCCCGAAATAGAATTTTGATGATTCCAACAGCTCCGTATGGTGATTTTGGACTTAGGAGCATGATCGAAATTTTATTTGGAAATCCGTAGTGAAATTAGGCTTGAAATGACTAAAATAGGAATTTAAAGTTTGAAAGTTTGAGCGGGAAGTTAACTTTTTGATATCGGAGTCGGAATCCAGTTTTGAAAATTTTTATAGCTCCATTATGTAATTTATGACTTGTGTGTAAAATTTGAGGTCAATCGGAGTTGATTTGATGGGTTCCGACATCGAATGTAGAAGTTGAAAACTCTTAGTTTCATTAAGCTTGAATTGGGGTATGCTTCATGGTTTAAGCGTTGTTTGATGTGATTTAGAGGTTCGACTAAGTTCGTATGACGTTTTAGGACTTGTTGGTATATTTGGTTGAGGTCCCGAGGGCCTCGGGTGAGTTTCGGATGGTTAACAGATCAAAAGTTGGACATAAAGAGCTGCTGCAATTTTCCCTTCTAGTGTATATTCTAGGCTGTGATCGAGCCCCAGATCGAACCCAGATATCGAGCCCACGATCGAGGACTGAGTCGAAGCCAGGGACGAGACTCAGTATCGAGGGCCATGATCGAAGGCAAGGCTCGAGGGCTATGATCGAAGGCAAGGCTCGAGGGCCAGGGGCAAGACCCAAGATCGAACTTGATCGAAGCCATGACCATGTCCCTGAGACCGAGCTCCTTGAGATCGAGCTCCCTGAGATCGAGCTCCCTGAGACCGAGCTCCTTGAGATCGAGCTCCTTGATCGAGCTCCCTGAAATCGAGCTCCCTGAGATCGAGCTCCTTGAGATCGAGCTCCCCTGATCGAGCTCCTTGATCGAACTGGGCAGAGCTGTAAGTTATAAAAACAGGGGACATTCGTCCCATTTGCCATTTTTGACGATTTTGAGCTTGAGCAGAGGCGACTTTTGACAGATTTTCAAGGGAAAAATATTGGGGTAAGTGATTCTAACTCGGATTTGGTCTACATATACAAGTATATCATTGTTTTCACAATTTAATTAGTATTTTGAGATTGAAATTTGAAAAAGTTTAGAAATCTCATAGAAACAAAATTTTGAGATTTTGATATCGATTCGGAGTCGGATTTGAGTGAAACTGGTATGGTTGGACTCGTAATTGAATGGGTTATCGGATTTCGTAACTTTCGCTGTATTCCGAGATGTGGGCCCCGCGGGCGAATTTTTAATTAATTTCGAAATTTTTATCAAAAATGTAGTATTTCCTTATAGAATTTATTTCCTATAATTTTTAGTGATTGTATCGAATTATTTTGGCTAGAATTGAGCCAGACAGAGTTGGATAATCGTGAAAAAGGCAGAATTTTGGATTAAATTAGAGCAAGACGAGGTAAGTCTCTTGTCTAATCTTGTGAGGGGAAAATTACCGGAAAATTACCTCATAGGTGATTAAGATTAAATAATTGTTGCTAATTGTGGGGGCTATGTACGCACGAGGTGACGAGAGTCCGTGCGTGGCTACTATTAATGCTAAAGTCCGGGTAGTTTAGGACTCAAAGCATGTATTACTTGTATAAATTGTATTCTTTGATTTATTTATATTAATTGATATCTATATGAATATATTGTGAATTGTTAGATAAAGATATTAAAGGATGGAAATCTCATAGGCTTTATTGTCTGTTTAAATCAATTAATTGTTAAAAAAAATTGTTCTCCTCCCAAATTTATCTTATAATAAATATACTCTCCTTCCGGAGGCACATAAGAAAATGTCCTCCTTTCTTGTGGAGCGGGCCGAATGCCTCGGCAGGATAGATGCATCTATGGATCGCGCCGCACGTCCCTCGGCAGTGTACACGACACTCTGGATCGGGTCGTACGTCCTCGCCAGAAATCGTGCTTAATAATAATAATTACACGATACTTTAATAAATTATTTCATCTTGTGAAGCTAATTAATAAATTAAAAAATTCTTGAAATTTAATAAATTATTATTCTTGCTTGTTAAGGAATTAATTGTTACTCCTGTAAATGAGATTTAATTGATAAATTGGAAATTATTTGAGTTGGAGGAATTTAATTAATATATTGAGAATTGTTACATTTGAAGGAATTTGATTATTTCCGCTGATTAAATAAATTATTTATAAATTCTGTAAATCATGTTGATTTGAATATCCTAATTTTATTTCAATTATTATTGACCCATAGTGAGTGTCAAAGTCGGCCATCTCGTCTCTACCACTTTGAGATTAGGCTTGATACTTACTGGGTACACGTTGTTTACGTACTCATACTATACTTGCTGTACTTTTTGTGCAGGATCAGAGACAGGTACTAGTGGAGGACCTATCATCATATACCCACGTCATCCCGAGCCATAGTGGTGAGCTGCCTTTCTGAGCCGTTATGCAGCTACCAGTGTCTCTTCTGATAGTTATATTCTGTCTATTTTATTTCAGACAGTATTTGGAGTTTTGTATAATCTACTAGATGCTCATGCACTTGTGACACCGGGTCTTGGCACACACATTGGTAGAAATTGGTATTTTATTATCTTCTTGGAATAAAAGTTTAACCAATGTATGTTTGACTTATTAGTTGGCTTGCCTAGCTGTAGTGTTGGGCGCCATCACGACCTATAGGTGAAATTGCGTCGTGACAACATGGTATCAGAGCACTAGGTTCACGTAGGTCTCACAAGTTATGAGCAGACCTAATAGAGTCTTGCGGATCTGTACGGAGACGTCTGTACTTATCTTCGAGAGGCTATATGGTGTTAAGAAACTACCTTTCTTCATATTCTATCGTGCAATTGATGTAGTACTAAATATCCTTCTCTTATTCTCTTACAAATGGTGAGAACACACTCTAATGAGATTCCAGACCAGGGAAGAGCTACTCCCCCAGTTGCTAGAGGCCGAGGGAGGGCTCCAGCCCGTGGTAGAGGGCGAGGACGTCCCAGGACTATTCCGGTTATGCCGCCAGTGGATCCAGCAGAGAATCCCATTATTGAGGAGCAGGGTGAGGTGCCTATGGCAGAGCCAGCTCCGGTGGACTTCACATCTACACCGGGATTTCAGGATGTCTTAGGTCGTATGCTGCGATTCATGGATAATATGACTCAGGCCGGTTTATTTCCGGCAGACCCAGCCACATCTCAGGCGGGCGGGGGAGAACACCCCTACCGCGCAGGCTCATGGACAAGCAGCTGCTGTATATCAGACCCAGGGTGCACTACCCATGGGTGGAGTCCAGCCAGTGGCAGCAGCTATACCTGAGCCCAGGCCAGCTGTAGCCGCGGATCCTCAGAAACTATTGGACAGATGGACTAGGCTACATCCTCCTGTCTTCAGGGGTGAGCGACATGAGGATCCACAGGATTTCATTGATCGTTGCAAGGATAGACTGTACAACATGAGGATATTGGAGTCCCATGGGGTTGATTTCGCTACTTTTCAGCTAGAGGGTAGAGCCCGTAGATGGTGGCAGTCTTATGCTCTTGGCAGACCAACAGATTCTCCTCCCATGACTTGGGACAGGTTCACCCGTATCTTCTTGGACAGGTATATTCCACCCTCCCAGAGGGAAGAGTTGCGGTTTCAGTTTGAGCAGCTCCAGCAGGGTCAGATGTCAGTAACCGATTATAAGGCGAGGTTTTCTGAATTATCTCGCCATGCACTAATAATACTCCCTACTGAGGCGGAGAGAGTGCGGAGGTTTGTAGCCGGTTTACATACTGGTATTCAGGCCACTATGGCTCAAGAGGTTGAGATGGGTACTTCTTATGAGCGAGTTGTGGAGATAGCCCGGAGGATTGAGGGTGTACGTCAGCGGAGCCGAGAGCAGATTATGAGAGATAAGCGGTTCAGGTACTCTGGAGAGTTCAGAGGTGCTCCGTCCGGGGGCAGAGGTTAGTTCGTGAGGGGACAGTCCAGCAGACCCCCATATCCAGCACCACCACCTCCTCGAGGTGCTCCAGTGCGAACTTATCTCAGTGCTATCCCAGAGAGTTCTTACCACCCACCAGCTATTCAGGGTCCTCCGAGTGGGTATTCAGGTCCCCAGGGCCAGCCACTTAGTCAACAGCCCATCGCACCGAAGAGTTGTTACGAATGCGGGGATCCCAGTCACATGCGGAGGTTTTGCCCCAGGCTTCGGGGTAGACCAGTACAGCAGGGTCAGTAGCCTATGCTTACCGGACCAGTTGCTCCACCAGTAGTCCGACCACCCAGAGGTGGAGGACAGGTGGGTAGGGGCCGTCCTAGAGGTGGAGGTCAGCCAGGCGGAGGCCAGCCAGTTGGCGCTCCAGCTCGGTTCTATGCTTTTCCGGCTAGACCAGATGTAGAGGCCTCAGATGCCGTGATTACATGTATTATTTCTGTTTGTGGCAAAGATGCCTCAGTATTATTTGATCCAGGATCTACGTATTCATATGTGTCATCTCTATTTGCTCCATTCCTGGGTGTTTCTCGTGAGTCCTTGAGTACTCCTGTTTATGTGTCCACTAATGTGGGCGATTTTGTCGTTGTGAACCGGATCTACCGGTCTTGTATTATTATATTATGTGGTTATGAAACTAGAGCAGATCTCCTATTGCTTGAGATGATCGATTTTGAAATTATTCTGGGTATGGACTGGTTATCTCCATATCATGCTATTCTAGATTGTCATGCCAAGACTGTTACCTTGGCTATTCCAGCATTGCCTAAGCTGGAGTGGAAGGGTTCGTATGTTAATTCATTTAATCGAGTTATTTCTTTTATAAAGGCTCAACACATGGTTGAGAAGGGTTGTTTGGCTTATCTAGCCTATGTTCGGGATACTACTGCAGAGACTCCAGCTATTGATTCAGTGCCTGTAGTTCGGGAGTTCCCCGATGTGTTTCCGTCAGATCTTCCAGGTATGCCACCTGATCGTGATATTGATTTCTGTATTGACTTGGATTCAGATACCCAGCCTATATCTATTGCCGGGATACTCAGCCTATATCTATTCCACCGTATCGCATGGCTCCGAAAGAATTGAAAGAGTTGAAAGAACAGCTTGAAGAGTTACTAGACAAAGGGTTTGTCAGACCGAGTGTATCGTCTTGGGGTGCACCAGTATTGTTTGTGAAAAAGAAGGATGGAACAATGCGGATGTGTATTGATTATCGCCAATTGAACAAAGTCACTATTAAGAACAAGTACCCGTTGCCGCGTATTGATGATCTATTTGACCAGTTGCAGGGTGCTAGGGTATTCTCTAAGATCGACTTGAGGTCGGGGTACCATCAGTTGAAGATTCGGGATTCGGATGTTCCGAAGACTGCTTTCCGTACTAGATATGGTCATTATGAGTTTCTGGTAATGTCTTTTGGTTTAACTAATGCCCCGGCAGCGTTTATGGATCTGATGAACAGGGTATTCAGGCCATATATTGACTCATTTGTCATTGTCTTCATTGATGACATTTTGATCTACTCACGTAGTAAGGAGGAGCATGAACAGCATATGAGAGTAGTGCTTCAGACATTGCGGGAACAAAAGCTATATGCTAAGTTCTCTAAATGTGAGTTTTGGCTAGAGTCTGTAGCATTTTTGGGACATATCGTATCGGGCGAAGGTATTAAAGTTGATCCCAAAAAGATTGAGGCAGTTCAGAATTGGCATCGTCCCACTTCGGCGATGGAGATCAGGAGTTTTCTGGGTTTGGCAGGTTATTATCGTTGGTTCGTGGAAGGTTTTTCATCTATTGCAACACCTTTGACCAAATTAACCCAGAAGGGTGCTCCATTCCGATGGTCCGATGATTGTGAGGTGAGCTTTCAGAAGCTCAAGACATCATTGACTATAGCACCAGTGCTAGTGTTGCCTTCCAGTTCGGGGATGTATACAGTGTATTGCGATGCTTCGCGCATTGGCTTGGGTTGTGTATTGATGTAGGAAGGGCAAGTTATTGCATATGCTTCACCTCAGCTGAAGCCCCACGAAAAGAATTATCCGGTACATGATTTGGAGTTAGCTGCGATTGTTCACGCTCTTAAGATTTGGAGGCATTATCTTTATGGGGTGTCTTGCGAAGTTTACACTGATCATCGCAGTTTGCAGCATTTGTTCAAGCAGAGGGATCTAAATTTGAGGCAGCGCAGATGGCTGGAGTTACTAAAAGATTATGATATTACTATCTTGTATCATCCGGGCAAAGCAAATGTGGTTGCAGATGCCTTGAGCAGAAAGGCAGAGAGTATGGGTAGTTTGGCTTTCATTTCAGTAGAGGAAAGGCCATTAGCCTCAGATATTCAATCCTTGGCTAACAGACTTGTGAGGCTGGATATTTCAGAGCCCAACCGAGTTCTTGCATGTGTTGTGGCCCAATATTCACTATTTGAGCAGATCAAGGCTTGCCAGTATGATGACACACACCTGGTGGTTCTTCGTGAAACGATACTACGAGGTGATGCCAAGGAAGTTACTATTAGAGCGGATGGTGTTCTACGACTCCAGGATTGTCTATGTGTTCCTAATGTGGATGGACTAAGGAAAAGGATCCTAGAAGAGGCACACAGTTCTCGATATTCTATTCATCCAGGTGCTACTAAGATGTATCGTGACTTAAGGCAACATTATTGGTGGCGACGAATGAAAAAGGACATAGTTGAGTATGTAGCTCGGTGTCTAAATTGTCAGCAAGTTAAATATGAGCACCAGAGGCCAGGTGGCCTACTTCAGCAGATGACTATACCAGAGTGGAAATGGGAACGAATTACTATGGATTTTGTAGTTGGGTTGCCGCGGACCTTGAGGAAGTTTGATGCAGTTTGGGTGATTGTTGACAGGTTGACCAAGTCGGCACATTTTATTCCTGTTGTGACTACGTATACTTCAGAGAGGTTGGCCCAGATTTATATTCAGGAGATAGTTCGATTGCACGGTGTGCCAATTTCCATCATATCAGATAGAGGCCCTCAGTTTACTTCATATTTCTGGAGAGCAGTACAGAGTGAGTTGGGGACCCGTGTAGAGCTCAGCACAGCCTTTCATCCGCAGACCGATGGACAGTCAGAGAGGACAATTCAGATTTTGGAGGATATGCTCAGGGCATGTGTGATTGACTTTGGAGGTCAGTGGGATCGTTTCCTGCCTTTGGCCGAGTTTGCTTATAATAACAGTTACCAATCCAGCATCGAGATGGCTCCATTTGAGGCTTTATATGGTCGGAGATGTCGTTCACCTATCGGATGGTTTGAGCCAGGTGAGGCTAAGTTATATGGTACTGATTTGGTAAGGGATGCCTTGGAAAAGGTAAAGTTGATTCAGGAGCGATTTCGTACAGCACAGTCCAGACAAAAGAGTTACGCGGATCAGAAAGCGCGTGATATATTATTTATGGTAGGTGAAAAAGTTCTCTTGAAGATTTCGCCGATGAAGGGAATTATGAGATTCGGGAAGAAGGGCAAGTTGAGCCCAAGGTTTATAGGCCCATTTGAGGTGTTGAAACGAGTTGGGGAGGTTGCTTATGAGCTTGCCTTGCCTCCCAGCCTATCGAGAGTTCATCCGATTTTTCACGTATCTATGCTCCGGAAGTATCATGCCGACCTATCACATGTGTTAGACTTAAGCACAGTTCAGTTAGATAATAGCTTGGGTTATGAAGAGGAGCCAATTGCCATTGTTGATAACCAGGTTCGCCAATTGAGATCCAAGAGGATTTCTGCAGTAAAAGTCCAGTGGAGGGGCCAACCAGTCGAAGAAGCGACTTGGGAGACCGAGGAAAATATGCAGAGCAGATATCCAGACTTATTCAGCACTTCAGGTATAATTCTAAACCCGTTCGAGGACGAACGTTTGTTTAAGAGGTGGAGAATGTAATGACTCAACCGGTCATTTTAACTTTTAGAATCCCGTTCCCTAAAATAAAACTTTTCGTAGGTGCTTGTAATGATTTATGACTTGCGGGGATAGTTGGTTCGGGATTTAGAAGTGTTTGAGGTGAAACCGGAACACTTGGTTCCTTAAGTTGGCCTTAGAGTGCTAAGTTTGACTTCGGTCAATATTTTGAGAAAACGACCTCAGAATAGAATTTTGATGATTCCAACAGCTCCGTATGGTGATTTTGGACTTAGGAGCATGATCGGAATTTTATTTGGAAGTCCGTAATGAAATTAGGCTTAAAATGGCTAAAATAAGAATTTAAAAGTTTGAAAGTTTGACCGGGAGTTGACTTTTTGATACCGGAGTCGGAATCCAGTTCTGAAAATTTTCATAGCTCCATTATGTAATTTATGACTTGTGTGTAAAATTTGAGGTCAATCGGAGTTGATTTGATGGGTTCCGACATCGAATGTAGAAGTTGAAAACTCTTAGTTTCATTAAGCTTGAATTGGGGTATGCTTCATGGTTTAAGCATTGTTTGATGTGATTTAGAGGTTCGACTAAGTTCGTATGATGTTTTAGGACTTGTTGGTATATTTGGTTGAGGTCCCGAGGGCCTCGGGTGAGTTTCGGATGGTTAACGGATCAAAAGTTGGACATAAAGAGCTGCTGCAATTTTCCCTTCTAGTGTATATTCTAGGCTGTGATCGAGCCCCAGATCGAACCCAGATATCGAGCCCACGATCGAGGACTGAGTCGAAGCCAGGATCGAAGGCAAGGCTCGAGGGCCAGGGTCAAGACCCAAGATCGAACTTGATCGAAGCCATGACCATGTCCCTGAGACCGAGCTCCTTGAGATCGAACTCCTTGATCGAGCTCCCTGAGATCGAGCTCCCTGAGACCGAGCTCCTTGAGATCGAGCTCCTTGATCGAGCTCCCTGAAATCGAGCTCCCTGATCGAGCTCTCCTGATCGAGCTCCTTGATCGAACTGGACAGAGCTGTAAGTTATAAAAACAGGAGACATTCGTCCCATTTGCCATTTTTGACGAACTTGAGCTTGAGCAGAGGCGACTTTTGGCAGATTTTCAAGGAAAAAATATTGGGGTAAGTGATTCTAACTCGGATTTGGTCTACATATACAAGTATATCATTGTTTTCACAATTTAATTAGTGTTCTGAGATTGAAATTTGGAAAAGTTTATAAATCTCATAGAAACGAAATTTTGAGATTTCGATATCGATTCGGAGTCGGATTTGAGTGAAACTGGTATGGTTGGACTCGTAATTGAATGGGTTGTCGGATTTCGTAACTTTCGCCATATTCTGAGATGTGGGTCCCGCGGACGAATTTTTAATTATTTTTGGAATTTTTATCAAAAATGTAGTATTCCCTTATAGAATTTATTTCCTATAATTTTTAGTGATTGTATCGAATTATTTTGGCTAGATTTGAGCCAGACAGAGTTGGATAATCGTGGAAAAGGCAGAATTTTGGATTAAATTGGAGCAAGAAGAGGTAAGTCTCTTGTCTAATCTTGTGAGGGGGAAATTACCTCATAAGTGATTAAAATTAAATAATTGTTGCTAATTGTGGGGGGGGCTACGTACGCACGAGGTGACGAGAGTCCGTGCGTAGCTACTATTAATGCTAATGTCTGGGTAGTTTAGGACTCAAAGCATGCCTTACTTGTGTAAATTGTATTCTTTGATTTATTTATATTAATTGATATCTATATGAATATATTGTGAATTGTTAGATAAAGATATTAAATGATGGAAATCTCATAGGCTTGATTGTCTGTTTAAATCAATTAATTATTAAAAGAAATTGTTCTCCTCCCAAATTCATCTTATAATGAATATACTCTCCTTCCGGAGGCACATAAGAAAATGTCCTCCTTTCTTGTGGAGCGGGCCGAACGCCTCGGCAGGATAGATGCATCTATGGATCGCGCCGCACGTCCCTCGGCAGTGTACACGACACTCTGGATCGGGTCGTACGTCCTCGACAGAAATCGTGCTTAATAATAATAATTACACGATACTTTAATAAATTATTTCAGCTTGTGAAGCTAATTAATAAATTGTCCTTGAAATTTAATAAATTATTATTCTTGCTTGTTAAGGAATTAATTGTTACTCCTGTAAATGAGATTTAATTGATAAATTAGAAATTATTTGAGTTGAAGGAATTTAATTAATATATTGAGAATTGTTACATTTGAAGGAATTTGATTATTTTCGTTGATTAAATAAATTATTTGTAAATTCTGTAAATCATGCTAATTTGAATATCCTAATTTTATTTCAATTATTATTGACCCATAGTGAGTGTCAAAGTCGACCATCTCGTCTCTACCACTTTGAAATTAGGCTTGATACTTACTAGGTACACGTTGTTTACGTACTCATACTACACTTGCTGCACTTTTTGGGCAGGATCTGAGACAGGTACTAGTGGAGGACCTATCATCACATACCCACGTCATCCCGAGGCATAGTGGCGAGCTGCCTTTCTGAGCCGTTCTGCAGCTACCAATGTCTCTTCTGATATTTATATTCTGTCCATTTTATTTCAGACAGTATTTGGAGTTATGTATAATCTATTAGATGCTCATGCACTTGTGACACCGGGTCTTGGCACACACATTGGTAGAAATTTGTATTTTATTATCTTCTTGGAATAAAAGTTTAACCAATGTATGTTTGACTTATTAATTGGCTTGCCTAGTTGTAGTGTTGGACGCCATCACGACCTATAAGTAAAATTGGGTCGTGACATTAACTATATACCCTTCACACCAACAGCCAGTCTAACAGTGCAAGGATCAAAAGTGACCACCCAAGTGTTCAGACGCTATATTCATAAGTTTATTACAACTTACAACCTTGTTCAACAAAATCATTCTATTCCAGAAGCTCTGATACATCAAATTAAACAGAAATATACGCTAGTAGCAAGTTTATAAGTAGCATTGACAGCTCACTTAGAACCACACACACGTGTGATTCAACAAAATCAATAGAACCAACACACACACAAGTGTTTATAGAAAAGGCTTCAGCATGTTTAGAATGTTTCCTACTTACTAAAATCAGACAATTCACTGAGGGCTAACAGGCCAAAGGACAAAGAAAGGTATTTACCATCACATTCCAGAACCATCTGAGTAGCTTAGAGTTTACCTCTTATACTAACTTGGTAACGATGAGAAGCTAAGATCCAAATAATGGCAGTAACATGTGCATTGAATATAGTAGCGGATAACTCACCCTGACATTTGGTATATCCAGATCAGGTTTCTAATTACCTCTGTTTACAAAGTACAAAAGTCAAGAAAAAAAATCTTAAAATCATACTGAACGACTAAAATGTTTTTTTTTGCAGGTTCAGCGGTCTTCAATCTTCTTTGATCAGTCTGGTCAATGGTCCTCAATCTTCTTTAAACCTTTCATATCAGTCGTCTCCACCCTGCAGGAGAAAGAAACACTACTTTAGCTTCTGTAGTTTTCCTCTCTTATTAATACAGGTGTGCAAAAGAATGATTTTGTTTGCGATAGGATTGAGGATAGAAGAAACGACGAAGAGGATATATACCGTAGAATCTGACATCCAGTTTTAAGAGAAGGTAAAGGACGGCTAATCTTTTGCCAAGATTGTAAAAGTGTACACATTTTTTGAGGTTAAAGACAATTTTAGTTTAGAAATATGAGGGTCCAAATTTTTTATTGATAAGTAAATAAATTAAGCTAACAAAAAGGGTGAACCAGTATGAAAGAGGATCTACATCAGAGGAATCCCCAAAATCTTTCCAATCATCCGCACAAGTTGGGGTATCATGTGTTATTTAGGGTTACAACTAGTGAAACCATAGGATCTAAATGTCTTTTCCTCTGCAATGTCTAGGTGGAGTAAAATGGGCTTTGACAGCAGAAAGCATAAAATTTTTCTAACATCAGAAATAGATTATTGATTATTCAGGTATATTTGAGTGATACATAAACTATTAAAGGAGACAATATCATAAACATGTACGTGCACCTCTATAGGCTCTATTTGTAAAGCACTTTGATCTTTTTAACATTTCTCCAAACAATTTTGGTCAAGCCTGATAAGAAGTAATAAAAGAAAACTTTGTTGAACGGTTTTTTTGGTGGCACCCACCGCTGCTGGGCAAGCGGTCTCTGCACTTTAGTCTATCAGTTTTTTGGTAGCATTAACTTAAGGAGAGCATGTTTACATGGTTGTTGGCCCCTGATACTTCAAGAGCCAATGGAAGCACACGTGATTATGTTATGAGGGACAACAAAAGGAAGTGTCAGTAACAAAGCACATCGAGTAAGCAGTCAGGTCATCTGACACCATCGCATGGTCTCATGCTTTTCCAAGTTTAATGTTTAAACTGTTCGAGATGTAAACATGGAACACCTAAAAGAGAGAACTGAAAAAGTAGATATTGACTAGAAATAAAGAAATTGGTAATACTAAAAAGAAGCAAATCAGAACGAAGGCAATAAAAAGAAGGAAAAATGATAGGATATCGTGTGAAGGGAATGAGGGCATAAGAAACTTACGTTGTTCCATACAGGACAATTTTTTGAACTCTTGTAAGTTCAGAATCAGATTGATTGTCCTCAATAAAAATGGTCACACTGGTCCAATAGCAATAGAAAAGATTAATTCCCATCTTACACACTACTATTGTAAAAGTATGAAGACCAGCAGATATTTGCATACCTGCGAACATTTTGAAATTTAACATACTTCAAGATAACTGGTTTTCCCTGGCAAAAGAACGAGAGTTTTGAAGAATGAATATCCAGGGAAACTTGAGAATTATACAAGCAAAACATCATTAAGTTAACACAGCCAAGAACCATAATTCATGTATCAACATTTCCTTACCTTGAGATTATCTTCAGATAAAACTGCTGTATCACTCGGAGGGTAATCACTGACATTACTGCAGAGACGTCCAACCAAATTAGCAAATATACATAGCAGATTTGGAAAAATTTCCCACAGAATAATCAGTCCAGAAAAGGTCATTAAAAGTAATGAAAGCTCAAAAAATTACCTAAATCCCATGTGCTCCTTGTTAGAAAACAGCTTCACAGTTTTAGGACCTTTAATGAGACAAATGGCATGTGTGACAACAAAGTGATGTTAGAAAACAGCTTCACAGTTTTAGGACCTTTAATGAGACAAATGGCATGTGTGACAACAAAGTGAAGACATCAAGCAGAACAAGTCTACCAGGAAAGATTAAGAAGACAAGATTTAACAAATAAAAAAAACGGCACCGTAATCATGGCATTGCTTTATGATACCCAAAATGCAACAGATAATCCACCTCTCTCAACTGTATACATGTTTGACACATTTCTTTCACCTAATGCCTATGAAGCCTGTGACAATTTCATCCTAAATTGCTCCTCTAACTACCCCATTAAGAAGAATAGAAAAAGGTTTAAAATGTCACTGTGCCAACTTGGTAGTTATCCTCATTATCCCTTTTGCCCCTCAGTTTCTCTCGCTTTATGATATGTTTTTATAAGACCGCTTTATGCATAATTTTGATTAAGTTTCAACAAAATTTTGTTATGCAGACACAATGGTGTGCCCGTTAACCAGTTGGTTCAATATATGCTCTTGCATCATCTATCTACTAATCCGTGATTTAGAGAAAGCCAGCTCAAGAATTCATATATCTTAGACAACAAGTGTACTAGCGTAATTCTTCCATAAATGTTTTACTGAAATCATCACAGGTCATGGGATTAACATTTCATCCACCAAAGAGAACTACTTTTACTAATCAGAAAGAAAATTAAAAAAACAACTGTTGGCTAAATCACATAAACTTGGGGATTAAATTTGAAGGTTTGTGCAGTGATTTTTCTTCTTCGCAGCAATGAAGAAAGGTATTGAAGAAGCTCAAAAAACACTCAATTCACTCTCAGAAACCAACAAGATAGCAGAAACTGCATGAAATAACACCAAGAATCTGTACACCTTGCAAAAGATCACTGGGGGTAGAAAGAGACATTACAAATCTATTAACTACCTTCTTCCTCAGGTCCTTTGATAACAAAAGAATGCAGTTTGATAACTTGATTAAAAGGTATGTAAATCAATAGCTGCTCATCTGCATCACTCTCTAGGTTCAAGCCCTCATCTTCTCTGTAACCCTGATTTACATTCAAATAAAGTCAACACCATTACGGAAAGCAGAAGTGGATGACTTTAAAATAAACGAACCGACATTGGGGCTTACAATTGGAAAAGAATCCCCAATTGTTGAATAGCCATTGTGTCACAGATAGAAGGGTAGTAACAAATTTCATTATGGTAATAGGACTAAGAGGTTGGTCATCATTTAAGAGCAAAAGAAGCTATATCTCGTTCTTCCTTGCTCTTAGGATATATCAAATTGACTCATCCTCTAATTAAAGAACTTCTATCACAGCGCTATTCCTTACAAAGCAGGAATCAAGTGACCATGACCACTAAAGAAGGCCCTTGACAAAATATGTTAAAAGATTAATGCTTGCCACTATGTTCAATAAATAAATTCAGTTGCAAACCCTCTCAATTGACTTTAGGCCAGTTAAAAAGTAAGAATTAACCATCCCTGACCCTTCCATGTGTCAGCCATCTGTACACACCAAACCTAACAGACTACAAGATTAAAGAAGCAAAAGCCTATGCATCATGATATACATAAGTACAGTGAATCCAACTTCTGATATTAATCTTTTGACAAGTATAAATGTACAATTGAACAGAGAAGATCACTGGAAAAAGGATAAGCCAGACCCATTATCTACCAAGTTTTAAAGCTGAAGACAACAGATTTCTCAGTTACCCAAAAAAAGGATTTAGGAACAAAGGGTGTACAAATCACATGCTGGGCGTGTTAATTTTAGATTTATCCATCATTATACAATTCGAAAAACAAATACATCCAAGAGGAACTATAAAAATATGTTGCGCCAGCTATACAATTGTATTTACTTATAGGAATGTTAATTTTGTGTCCTTACCTTCTATTCCCTTCTATGTCCCCTTTTTTTTTGATAAGGTAATAAATTTTATTGACAAATTCTGGGCGTAAAATCCACATACAAGAGGTATACCAAAAAAGTAGAGTCCTACATAAAAATATGATTCTCTACAAACAACACTCAATCTTCTATACAAAGAGGAGCTTCATGGGTACACCAAATGGAGATAAGGGATAAAAGACTACGTTTCAATTGTACAAAATTCATCTCTATTCTTTCAAATTTTCCTACTATTACTTTTCTCTGTCCTTTTCCCCAAGTAACTAGACTGTTAGTGCTCTAGCTCATTTGTTTTCTTTCCTTAGCTAGAATTCCTTCAACCAATTAACTTCATGGACTTGAGCAATTCAAGAACAGATTAAATCCTTTGTAGTTTGTACATCCTAAAGTCTTTTATCTTTTGTTTTCCTTTTGGATACAGACCTTTCTTCTGGGTAACGACAGCCAACGGCACAGATCTCCAAGAGATCCATCCTAAAGTCTTATTGCTGGAGTATTTAGTGCTCAGTTCAGTTAGTTACTTTTCCTATGAGTTTTGTTAGTTGACTGCTCGTTTGGATTAAGAAGTTGTTACTTTAACAAGTTTAATAATTACAAATAGATTAGGATTCAGAAAATTTGTATACTGCAGTATCCGAAATTCACAACTCAATGTTAAATTCCCCGACTTAAGATATTAAAGCAAAAGTAGGATAAATAAGCCCTAATTTCCACAGGGAATAATTTGTTTCTTTTTTTACCTGTTTGAGGGCATTGGAGATAGAGTGGCTGCTGTTTTGGTTAAGGCATTCAACCCCAGACCAGTCAATGAAGTCCAACAAATCAACCTGTTCATCACCCACAACTCCAACCATTTAAATTTTGTTATAAGTAACAAGTACTAATAAAAAACAGAAAATTGGTGCAGAAACCGATAATCTCTAATTAGAAGAGTTAAATCATACTTGGCCTTTGGGAATTGCAGAAGCAGATTCGGCAGACATGGTTGACGGCACTTGTACGCTAAAGGAGAGAAAAGTGTTTCTGCGCTGCGTCTGACTGTGGGGCAACGGACTTGGGCGTGCAGCGCTTATGGGCTTTTAGGCTGTTTTTTCTCCTTGAAAACTTTCAATGACAAATATATATTTTTTTGAT
Organism: Nicotiana tabacum; assembly: GCF_000715075.1. NCBI lineage: Eukaryota > Viridiplantae > Streptophyta > Magnoliopsida > Solanales > Solanaceae > Nicotiana > Nicotiana tabacum. The sequence goes on along the minus strand of NC_134098.1, from coordinate 115,038,930 downwards.
TGGTCATTGCAAGTTTCCACGACAATTTTCTTTTTGGGTTTCTTGCTAAACTTTGAACTAAAAATATGTTATTAACCCCGATAATTTTAAATATAATCTTCAACGGTTAGTTGTATTTCAATTAACCATATTCCAAAAGCGTTGAAACTCTTAATAACTTCACTATCTATAATCTATTACATAATTTGACCTTTTCGTGAGGAAAAAAAGGCATTTTAGTACACAATTTTATTTTATTTTTGCAGCTCATAATTTGTGTTTTATTGTATAAAGTGATCTTAGTGGAGGATATCAAATTTCATGGTTGAGACCGTCTTTTCCTTCTTTTGATCCCTTTAGACACGCTTCTTCTTTTCAATTTAGGTAACGGTTAATAGAACGAAAAAGAAAGGAAAGAAATAGCTTACTCAACTCAAATAGTTAATCACAATTAAATGACAAAAGCATATTACCTTTTGTCGTTAACTAGTATCTATAAACATGCGTTGCACGTTAATAATGACACGTGATGATTCAAACATTTATTTCTATGAAGGAACAAAAAAAATTAATTAATGGGAGAAATTTCATGTATAATAATACAATAATCTTTTACATTAGCATAATACATGAATTTAAAATAAAGGGACATCATCAAAATTTACACAAATGATCAATTTTGTCGTGTTAATTAGATAATTATGTATTATAGTATAAAAGTATTTAATGTGATGGTATCTTAACGAACACTTCTTTGTGGACAATATATTTTTTGTGTATGTTTCCTCCTAATGCTTTGGTTGCTCTACCTTAACCAAAACTGTTGTTGTTGATCTCGATATCCCTCTTGAAAGTGCAATATACGTTTATTTGTGCAAGAAAACATATTGCGATAAAAATAATTTAATATTTAGGATGTTTGTACTTGTGCTTTATTTGTTATATTTGCAAAACATAAACATACTAAAAATTATTTTCACACAAATTTAAAAGGATATTCCTTGGTTTCGGCAGACGAAAATTGAATTCAGGGATAAGAATATACTTAGAAGCACATTGATCAGTATCATAATTTTTTCATGTATAACGTTATTGTCAAAACTTCTATATACCATATGTGTGCTATTACATAAGCTATTCGGTGTATCTAAGTTTTTCAGTAGCATGACAGACATATTTTTTTTCAAAATTAACCTATATACAATGGAAGATCAATTTTAACTTAGTCTATTATATATACGGTGATACTAATATACGCAAGAAATAATAAATTTGACAACAAACATGTATGGTAGAAGGCCACTTGGTATTAAAGTATTTAAGTATTCTTGTTGGTAGTAATTATTGGTATCATTTTCTACTGAGTCAAAAACTGAAAAATATTTTATTTTTATTATAATCAATCAATCTTTTACTTAGTTGATCAACATATTCATTTCTTCTAGCTAAAATATCTTTTTAATTCTATCATATGATTTGCACAAGTTGCGTTTTAATCTAATGATAGAAATATTTCTCTTATTAAATGCACTATTATTACCATTGAGATTGATAACCAAGTGTTCATAAAAAATCAAATCATCTTTTATTGGATGCTCTTTTTTATTTCCGACACGAAGCAAAAAGACACAGAATACTGAATCTGTTCTTACTTTATATTTCTTGTCAGTTGAATCTTTTTCATTTGAGGCAGAAGTATAACTTTGGCAAGCTAGCTTTTACAGTCTCTGCTTTTGTCGATTTTGGAACTACTGGTAGTACTTAACAGAAATCATCTCCCAAACCATTAATTTTCCACCAAACGGTTCATTTATAAGAACTTCGGACAATTATTTCGATCGTTTGACACTTTGCCATAAGTGCTTCATCCCATATTATCAATTTTTCTTTTCTTATAAATTTAGCACCATTGCTGTGCTTTGATATATTTGTGATGGTTATTTAAGTTGTTTGAAGAGGTATATTAAATCTAAAGTGGGTGGCCTCACAATAAAATTGGTGTTGGTACACCACTTGCTATTATTGCTAACAGTGTCATGCATCTTGATATGATATTTGCAAGTAATGCATGACATAGAAATATTATTTCGATTTCGTAGGAGGCATCTACAAAGAATAATCCTGTTATGCCAGAGTCGACTCTTTATAATATAGTCTTGAAAGCTTATTCTTGATTAGGATTTAGCTTTGATTGTGCTTCATTAGTCACTTGTATAGCAATTTGATTCTTAATAATATACTAACATTTTTACTTTGTGTTCTAACACTCTTTTTATGTAATACATTTATCTATCCTAAGATTTTTTTTAACTTGAATAAGAATTTAACTCTTATGATGAATTAAAAAATAATTAAATTGGATTCTCTTGCTAAATAATTAATTAAAAGATTTAATTATTTGGTTTAACATAGAAAATAATTTATTTTATGTTGATTCAGATCTTAATATTAGTTCATCTCTTGTTTTGAATATTTAATCTTAATTATAATTTTATCCACTATAAATTTTATTTTCAAAGAGTAAAAGATTGATATGACATTTCACTTTTAGATCTTTATGTTTGAAGAATCATTAGTGGTATTGACTCTTACCAACCATTTATTTTCTCTTTCTCACACATTTATATTCTTAAATATTTTCTTAGTTGTTGTTTAATAATTAGGTATTTTTCAATATTATACGAAAAATTGATTAAAAATTATTATTTGAGTAGGAAAATAGTTCATATATAATAGTATAAAAATATATTATTATGGGGGTATTTTATTTTTTCAATTTCAACTCTTTATGCAGTCCACTTAGTATTATTTTTTTGGTATTGGACATTATGGAGTGATAATGTATTGTCAATACAGAGGATTCTTATGAAATTGATTTTACTAAACCTTCCTAAATATTTTTAATAAGAATTTAATAGATAAAATTTTATTAATTTTAATATCTTAAATATTAAAAATTAGCAAAGAAGGTACTATAGTCCAAAAATAGGTTATTACAGTTATGTCCTTTCCCTATGAGTTCTTCCGCTTGATATTTTAGGGCTATTTTGGTATATTAATATTGTATTTATGCTTTTGTCACGCCCCAAACTCAGGGAGCGCGACTGGCGCTCAACCAAGAGAACCCGGCCGAGCAAGCCTATTAGACTTCCTTCTACCCAAACTCATCCATGAATAAAGAGGAGATGTACTTCATTAATCAATCACTGAAAAGATTTTATTAACAACTTCCTTTTCATTCCGATTAGCAGCTTCATTCATAATTTCCAAAACATTACGAGTTTATAGAATTAATGAAAAACATAATTTTCAAGTACCAACATTTCTAGTTCAATTTCCAACATCAACCATAACCCACAACCTGTCTACGGATCCTCTAAGTACAATAGAAGAGTAATATGGAAATGCCGGCAACAAGGCCTGACTATACCTCAAAACACAATACATGAGAAATAAAAGTTACATGACCCCGAAATGAAGTGGGGCTCACCAAATCAGCTGAAAAAAGTGTACTGCTATCATCGATCAATACCGCCTGCTGAAGAACCACCTGCATCCATTAAAGATGTAGCGCCCCCGGCAAAAGGGATGTTAGTACTGTCAAATAGCACTAGTATGTATAGCTAAAAATCCTCTGTCAAAATAGAATGCCCATATAAGAAAAGGCAACACATAGAAACAGCAAGTAACAATCAACAATATCCAAACGTCCAGTTAAAACATAAAAATTTTCAAAATACGAACTTCATATATAATTTTGGTTGGGAGATCATTATCATCGATATACCACCGTCTTTGTTAGTACGGAGTCCGATCACGCCTGATCGGCTAGGCCATCTCCCCACGAACAATGTGGTTTGACATGTGATTCGAAAGAAAATTGTTACCAAGAGTAATACCACCATATGCGCAATATAGCGTCTGATCTCCACCCGATCAGCTAGGCCGCCTTCCCACATATGCCGTGTGGGTTGACTTTTCCAATCCACAAAGGTTTCAGTTTCATCTCAATTAAGGGGAATAATATCATAATTTCCAAAGATTCCAATTTTATCCCAAATAAGGGGAATAATCCCAATCCACCCTACACCGGTATGTGTAGTTTCAGGTGTGGGTCTTATGACCCACCCTTCCTTGGTATTGCTAATGATACTCCCAAAAATAGTTTTGATTTGATTTTCAAACAGAAATATCATAAATATAATTGTACTCACCTCAACATCTTTCACATTGTATAAATTCTCATTAGTATTTCCAGTCATTCACAACGACATTATTTCCTTGGCTCATTAGGCCATTCACAAGATTCTTTATTCCTGGCACGATGGCCGTATTTCATATTCCACACTTTCACCTCTTTCAATTTCAAAGATCACCATCAAGTATCAACATATATGATATTTCAGAAATTATATACTTTAAATCCATTTGAAATGAAAACTTCAAACACAAATGGTTTCTTCCCAAAGAATGAGGCATACCAACAAACAATAGAAACACACATGAAAAATCATAAACAGTCAATACACCATTTACTCTTGCAATACTCTTCCCCAGAAATGACAATGTACAATTTCAACACATGAGTATATAGAACTCGAATCACACTAGATATATTTATAAATCAAAACATTAGTTAAAGCAGCTACTAATGGGCATGAATTTAGTACAAAAGCTTTTAGACAATTCTATCTTCGAAGTCATTTTTAAACAATTGAGTCGAGGCTCATTTCACATTCTTTATCGCTTCTTCTCAAATCAATTGCACTACTAGACACAATCATAACTTAAATTCTTGGCACGTTGGCCACACTCTATATCCCCAATTAACTTATTTCACTTCCAACCATCTTTATAGATTATCAACAATAAGACATTTCCAAATCAAGACTTTAGGTATACATACGAGCAATTAAGAGTCTTAAGAATATTGAGATTTTCTCACACAATTTGGCATACTATCTTTCATTGAAACACGACTCAAAGCCATAACCTTTTAATACGTAACCCATACTTTGAAACTTACGGAAACATTATGGAATTCAATTCCAAGAGAGAAAGTTTAGCCAACATACCTCAATCAAGCTTCCTTAACTCTAGAATGATTTGGAATTCTTAGCAATCCCGATCTATTTTGAGGCATAACAAAATTTAACAATAATTAGGAAGATATTCACGGTCTCAGCTCTTTTGAGCATTTTATCAAATACTAGGCGTGCAAATTTAACTACAAGGTTCTTCTACAAGATTTTCTTCACTCCACAACCCAATACTTTACTTATTTCGGCTCAACAATCTTCCCACAATTCTTATTGATACATGCATGTATAAATAATAGTCTCATACCCATGAATCATACTCCTAATCAATCATCTTCTACCTAAATTCGAAATTAAAAATTAGGGTATGGAACCTTACCTCTTAGATGAAAAACTTGTGGGTTTTCCTTGTTAATCTTTCAAGATTTGAGCAAGACTTGATGAATAATTAGCCTAGGGTTCCTCTCTCTTGGGTTTTCCTTGTTAATCTTCCAAGATTTGAGCAAGACTTGATGAATAATTAGCCTAGGGTTCCTCTCTCTCTAAAACACTCTCCCTTCTCTCTAAAACAACAGAAGTTTTGCTCAAAAATGACCCTTTGCGTGTATTTAACGAAGTAGGGTCGGGTTTTAAGAAACCCAAAAATGAAGCTCCGGAACAGGTTCTGCGGTTGCATATGCGATCGCATAATGGATATGCGGACCGCATATCGGTCGCATAATTACATACCAAAACGATCAAAAAGCTGTCCGTGTATGCGGTCACTATGCGGTCCGCATAACTGTTATGCGATCGCATAATGCACCACATAACAGTTATGCGGTCGCATAGCCGACCACATAATTGCCCCCAGACTGGCCCTTCTCCCGCTCACTTTTGCGGCCATTATGTGGCCCACAGAGTGATTATGCGGTTGCATAATGGACCGCATAAACGCGCTTTTCCGCCAAAAAATTTTCTTTACTTTCTGGCGCATTATTCAACCCAAAAAGTACGAACCGTGGCGAGTATACCATCCTCAAACACGTAAGCCTACTCCGGCACCACGAAACCTTGAATTCACTTGCGAAATTTACGAGGCTTTACACTGAAATACTTCAAAAGTTTCCTGGGTGTTATAGATTTTATAATAAAATAGACTCTCCTTTTTCTAAATAGACTTGAACAATATAATACATTCTCAAATTAAATTAGTAATAGGACATTATAATACATTCTCGAATTAAATTAGTAATAGAAATTTTTAAGAAGTATTTCCTAAAAGTAATGTGATTATATGACTAAAGATATTTACTTGTTCAATTTTATATGAATTAAACCGTCCGAAAGTAATTATACTAATAGGATTCCTAAAGGTAATCATATATGATTCCTAATGTGTAGTATTATGTCCTAAAACTAATAGGATTATAAGACTAATATCTAGAAATCGATCCTAATCATCCCCAAACAATACAGGTCCTGAATCAGTCAATAGGCCAGCGAAAAAAGAGTAATAGATAAAGGGAAAAGGAAATGATTATGGTAAAGATTGACAATTTAGCATTGCCCCAAAGAATGTTTGTACACATGTTATAGGTAATAAATTATTAAAAATTAAATCTTATTTCCCCACTTTTAAGAACGACGCTCCTGATCATTACTATATAATTAAATGGGGCACATAGAAATGTGTCAACTGGTGAAGCTTCGAATTGAAGCCTAAGCCAGAGAAAGGGGAAGGTGTGTTATGGTTTAGGGACATCAATTGCTGCTTGCATAGAGGTCAATGCTGCCAATCTGAAACCTTGAATTTGCATTCGCATCTCGAACTGCTAGAAACCTTAGCCTGCCATAACTAACAGTGATCAGAAACTGTCCTATCACGAAGAAGTGATCTGTTGAGAGACTCTGATATAGCTTTACCTGAATGCATTTGCCAAATAGCCTGGTGAAGTAACTGTAAATGATTTTCTTTGGAAACGTTTGTCGAACATCTGGGAAGTTTGTTTATCCAAGAGATGCCAGCTGGAACCTCCGTTTTCACTTCCTTCTACCACCCTAAAGTATTTAATGAGTCCATCAGTCTATACACAATGATAGTAACGTTTTCTATTGCATTACTTCCATAAGTTGATCAAACTTTTCTAAAATGGCCAACTTTCTAATGATCACTTAAATGTCACCAAAGCTATAACAAATTGGCAACTATTCAGAAACCAGTTCTATTAGTTGAAATTATATATGAGAACAGGGAATTAAAGAGGAGAAATAAACAAACCACATAATCATATACAGAAGCGATAGTAAACCAGCCATTACTATGTTATCATACACAGTGATACATGTGAAGTTGCTGGCTGGATAGAAAAGATATATTCAGAACTACACTTTGAAGCCAATATGCCATACCAGTCTTTTGGATCTCTCTCTGGAGCATTATTAGCAGACATTAACTCATATGCCACAAGCTCAAACATCCGGTTACCAGCTACTTGATATATGATCCAACAACCTATAAGGCAGAATACAAGTAAATATCAGATAGAAAAACAACCATAAAGAAGAAGGATAAATGAAAATGTATATGCAAAAGCATGTGTTTATCCCTTAAAAATCAATGTGTATTTGTTTATCTTTTCCCTCCAAAATAAATTCCTCTCTTTTAATTCCTTGACTTGAAGCGTCGCACTGCTAGGCGAAGCAGCCCAAATGCTGCACCCTAGATGGCGAAAATCCAGTAGCCAAAAGCATCACCGGCTTATGCTCTAACCCGAGTAGCATGGGGCACATGAAATCCCGTGTGAATCAGCAAGGACCACTTTGCAAGGCTAAATACTCCTAGGTGACCGATAGGGAAGTAGTACCGTGTGCAAAGGGTCTTAAATTAAGAATTTGGTATAATTGGCGATGATAGTGTAGTGATTCTATCGCGATACCTGAAGAGGCACCTTCCTCCATACAACATCTTCAAACTGAAGGCGAGGACAGTTTGGTGACTATAGTTGTATCACGAAATTCCAAGTGCCGTTGTGTTTTTCTCATTTTGTTATACCTAAAACCTTGCTGCCCTCACTCCATGAATTGAAAGTTGAGATATAGTGCAGGTTAAATTGCTTAAACAGCCTGATTTCCTCTCCATTACTCTAAACTGCAGATAAATCATCTTTTCATCTCAGGAGTGACTATTGCAACGATTGTACGAGTCATTGTCATCTTGATGACGTCCTAAGTGCAATATTCTCCAGAGAGGGAAATCTGATCTTTTTGGTGCCTTCACTTGTTTATGAACATCAAGAAACAAGAGATACCACAAAGCAATTCAGTAATTAGATATGTTTTCCATCTTTTTCCTCTTTCATATTCTCAACTAGCAACAATTGCTTAATAATAAATTTTGCATTAACCTGTAATGAGAAGCTAGTAACTCATTCACCCTTTAAATTATTTGTGTTGAATATACTAAAGGCTGATTCATTTCATCTCTTTCAGTTATAAATGCCCCAGGGTTAGTGCATCGAGATGTGGATACGGTTTTCACCACCAAGTAGAAAACATCCATCAGAATCAAGAAGATATCAAAGAATTTAGTACAGTAATGTCTGGTGGTCAATATACGACATTTAATTATCTACATCTACACCATTTAGATAACAGTGATATCTTTGGCCGTTGGGCCCAAACCATGGGCTTAAATATGACTTTTAATTATCTACCTGAACATCATTGAGATAACAGTGATCTCTTTGGCCTTCGGAAATATTGGGCTTCGTAAAGGAAATAAGGACTTACTGCAACCAGAAGGAGATGCATAAAGATTGTGTTGCAATACGAGCTGCTTGTTATGTTAAGAAACATTTGGGGAAGAAGAAAAACACAAACCCCAGGGTTTAGGTGACCAATATCAGCAGGCACCAATACATCAAAGTTATTATATTAATTTCTCCTTGCTCTTTAGCTATAAACTTCACAATAACTCCATCCATGAGTTACATGCTTTTATGATTTTCTTTCCTCTTGTTTAGGGACCTCTTCACCCTAAGTTGTTAAAATGATGTCCTTCGATTTTCGGGGCTTCCTAAGGTATGAAGACTTGGATCTTTCCTTTTTTTTTTCAATAACCAAGAAATCCCCGAGGATCAGTGGTGCACGGTTTAAATCTTGGTGGATAGTGTTGGGAAACATGTCAGGCTAATAGAAAGGAAAAATATTTGAAAGAGAAAAGCAATAAATTGCACAAGACAAGACAAGATTTACGTGGTTCGGCAATTTTGCCTACTCCATGACCACACAAAGAATAACACTTTATTAATTGAAAAGAGAAAGAAGAAATTGAGGGATGATTTGTAAATGAAAATGCATACCCCTTTTATAAGCATTTGAATGCCTTGCCGAGGTAAGCGCTTACATCGTAGGAATGCCGATGTAAGCGCATACATCATAAGAATGCCGATGTAAGCGCTTACATCATAAGTTCATCTCTTTTTTATTTTTCTTTCTTTCACATACAACAACAGGTTTGCTACTATCAATCTCCCCCTCAAGCCTATGTTACATCAAGAAAGAAATTAAAAAAAGATTTGCTATTCTCTGGTGGCGCTTTCATGCTATTAGTTTTGAAGGCTAACTGAGGCAGTGCACAACCTCAGTTTGTCAACACCAACAACTTTGGTCAACATGTCTGACGGGTTCTTTGATCCTGGTATCTTCTGTAGGGAAAGAGTTTCTTCACTTATCAACTCTCAGATATGATGATACCTCAACTGGATATGCTTCGATCTTGCATGAAACACTGGATTCTTGGCAAGATGAATTGCACTCTAGCTATCGCTGAAAAGCTCACAATTGTCCTGCTCTTTACCTAGCTCTTTAAGAAAATTCTTGAGCCAAATCATCTCTTTTCCAGCTTCTGAGATTGCCACTTTGCTTCAGTGGTAGATAGAGCAACACTTTTTTGAAGTTTAGACATCTAGCTAACAGCAGTACCACCCAAGGTGAACACGTAGCCTGTGGTACTTTTTCGACTATCCAGATCGCCGCCTAAATTTACATCAGCAAAATCTTGTAAGATAATATTGCTCCTTTTAAAACAAAGTGCCATACCTGAGGTGCCTTTGAGATATCGCAATATCCATTTTACACTTTCCCAATGCTCCTTTCCTGGATTTGACATGTATCTACTGACAACTCCAACTGAATGGGCTATGTCAGGTCTAGTGCAAACCATAGCATACATCAAACTTCCTACTGCTGAAGCATATGGAACTTTGGACATGTACTTCCTTTCTTCATCTGTCTTAGATGATTGGTCTTTCGACATATTAAGATGGCTTCCGAGTGGAGTGCTTCTGGTCTTTGCATCATGAAGACCGAACCTGCTTAGTACCTTCTGTATGTACTTTTCTTGAGATAATTTTAAGGTTCCTTCAGACCTGTTTCTGCTAATCCTCATCCCAAGCATTTGCTTAGCTGGTCCTAAGTCTTTCATTTCAAACTCCTCTGCCAGTTGTTGCTTAACCCTGTTGATCTCATTTATGCTAGATCCTGCAATTAGCATATCATCAACGTACATCAGTAAAATGATATAGGATTTATCAAAATTTTTGATATAACAGCAATGGTCCATCTCACATCGTGTGAAACCATTATTATGCATGAATCCATCAAATTTCTTGTACCATTGTCGGGGTGCTTGTTTCAAACCATACAAACTCTTCTACAACTTACACACAAGGTTTTATTTACCAGAAACTTGAAAACCTTCAGGTTGATTCACGTAGATGTCTTCTTCAAGGTCACCATGCAAGAAAGCAGTTTTAACATCTAGCTGCTCCAAATGCAAATTTTCTGCAGCTACGATACTTAGCACTAACCTGATAGTAGTTAATTTGACTACAGGAGAGAAGATCTCGGTGTAGTCAATCCCTTTTTTCTGCTGAAAGCCTTTTACTACTAATTGTGCTTTGTATCTCATCTTACCATCATGCTCTTCCTTGACCCTGTACATCCACTTGTTTTGCAATGCCTTCTTTTCTTTTGATAACTCTGTAAGTATACATGTTTTATTCTTTTGAAGAGAATTCATCTCTACTTTCATGGCTAGCTTCTACTTATCAGAGCTTATCACCTGCATTGCTTCAACAAAATGCTCTGATTCTCCAGCATCAGTCAAAAGTACATAGTGGAGAGAGAGAATTAACCTATCTGAAGCATTCGTGACTCTTTTAGATCTCCTTAATGTAGGTTCAAGATTAACTGATCCCGAATTTGATTCAAGTCCTGACTCTAGATCTGGTTCTCTATGTGATTCTATCTCTGGTTCTGGTTCTGATTCTGATCCAGATTCGGCATCTTCAATTTCAGATCCAGTTATAGTCTCTCTAGCCACTTCATTTTCTGAGATTTCTTCTAACTCAACTGTTTCAGATGTCTGTCTACTTGTGGTGGTTGGTTCTAATTCAAGCTTGTCTTTGTACATCACATTTTCATTAAATGTGACATTCTTGTGTCTTAGGATCTTTCTATTTTGATCATCCCGAAATCGATAACCAAAATTATCATCACCATAGCCAATAAAGAAACATTTATAGGATCAAGCTTATCTCTATCATTAGAGATTACATGCACATAAGCAACACGACAAAAAAATTTCAGAGATGTGAGAGAGTTACCTCCTTTCCTGTCCATATCTCCTCAGAAATTTCAAAATCCAGCGGTACAGAGGGTCCCCTGTTTATGAGGTAAGCTGCTGTATTAATAGCCTCAACCTAAAAATACTTCGGCAATCCAGAAGGTATTCTCATACTTCTAGCTCGTTCATTCAGGGTTCTGTTCATCCTCTCAGCAACACCATTTTGTTCTGGTGTTCCAGGAACTGTCTTGATCATTCTGATCCCATTCTCAGGGCAGAATGCTTTAAACTCTTTGACTACCATACTCTCCTCCATTGTCAGACTTCAGACACTTTAACTTTAGACTTGTCTAATTTTCAACTTCAGCTTTCCATCTTTTAAAGGTAACAAACACATCAAATTTATTTTTCAGAAAATAAACCCATACCTTTCTTGTGGAATCATCAATGAAGGTGACATAATAGCGTGAGCCTCCTAGAGAAGTTACAGGAGCTGGTCCCCACACATCTGTATGCACTAGTTCCAGCTTCTCTTTCTTTGGCGTCCTTCCCACCTTTGAGAAACTAACTCTCTTTTGTTTCCCGTAAATGCAATCTTCGCACAAACCTAATTCAACATGCTTTAGGTTTGGCAACTTTTCTTTGGATGCCAACAACTTCATTCCCTTCTCACTCATATGCCCGAGCCTCCGGTGCCACAATGTTGTATCATGACCATGATCAACTATTGCTATAGTATCTCTCTGTATTGTAGTTGCATACAGTGTTCCCTTCTTGAAACCTCGTGCCACAACCAAATTTCCTTTGGTTATCTTCCACGATCCGTTACCGAATGTTGTATATCCTTCACTGTCAATCTGACCCATAGATATCAGATTTTTCTTGAGGCCAGGAACATGTCAGACATTTTGCAATTTCCATAGCGTGCTTTGTGAAGTCTTTATATGAACTTCACCTTTCCCGATAATGTCCAGAGGTTCGCCGTCTGCTAGATAAACTTTCCCAAATTTTCCAACAATATAATTATGCAATAATTTTTTGCATTATGTAGAGTGAAAGGATGTACCTGAGTCGAGAATCCAAGATTCGACTGCACTATCTGCACAACAAATTAGTGCATCATCGACTTGTTCAACAATTGCATTTGCTGAATTATCATCCTTGTATTGATCGTTCTTCTTCTTCTTTGGCTCTCTACACTGATTACTGTAGTGGCCCTTTTTATCGCAATTCCAACACATAATGTCTTTGCGATTTTTGAATTGCCCTCTTCTCCCTGACTTTGATCTGTCACGACCGTGACTTGTCCTCTTTGGCTGTTTCTCCCCCTGCTTTCGGTATTCAAAGCAAATCCTGGGGAATCACTTGATTCTCTCCGGCGAATATCTTCGCTTAGAACCAAGTCTCTAATATCATCCAATTTGAGTTTGGTACTTCCCGATAAACTGCTAACTGCAGTTACTGTTGCAGACCAACTCTCCGATAGAGATGATAGTAGAATCAATGCCCTGACTTCGTCATCGAATGTTAAATTAACAGAACTCAACTGAGTTAATATTACATTAAACTCATTGATATGATCCGTAACAGATCCATCTTCTGTCATCTTTAAGTTGAACAATCGACGCATCAAATAGACTTTATTTGAAGCAGATGGCTTCTCGTACGTATTTGATAACGCCTTCGTCAGGCCTGCAGTGGTCTTCTCGTTAATGATGTTAAACGCCACATTTCGTGTTAGCGTCAAACGAATCATACCAAGAGCTTGGCGATCTAATAGATCCCAATCCGCTTTGGCCATAGTCTCTGGTTTTACCTCGGCCAGAGGTAAGTGTAATTTTTTTGGGTACAAATAATCCTCTATTTGCATTTTTCAGAATCCAAAATCTTTGCCATTGAACTAACCTTCCCTTCTTCCGATGTCATTTTTCACAAAAAATATTTATGTGAATAGTGCATGTGAATAGTAACGATGATCAATAGTGTCGCACTATTCTCGTAAATAGTACCTGCATCAGTACCATACTTTTCTACCAGAATTACTCTGTCTGTGCTCTGATACCAGTTGCTGGAAAACGTGTCAGGCTAATAGAAGGGAAAAATATTTAAAAGAGAGAAGAAATAAATTACACAAGACAAGACAAGATTTACGTGATTCGGCAATTTTGCCTACTCCATGGCCACACAAAGAATAACTCTTTATTAATTGAAAAGAGAAAGAAGAAGTTGATGGATGATTTGCAAATGACAATGCATACCCCTTTTATAAGCATTTGAATGCCCTGCAGAGGTAAGCGCTTACATCATACGAATGCCGATGTAAGAGCATACATCATAAGAATGCCGATGTAAGCGCTTACATCATAAGTTCATCTCTTTTTTATTTTTCTTTATTTTGTTTTGTCTACTTTTCTTTCTTTCACATACAACAATAGGTTTGCTCCTATCAGATAGTGGGCCGTCCCTCTGCCGAACTACACTTAAATACCAGGCTTTTTGTATGAGGCAGGGTTCAAACCCATGACGTGTGCTTACCGCATACATCACAACCCATGATCCTTACAGATGTAAACTTAAAAACTAGAGAAAGGACGTCCTAAATTCAAGTTATTAAAGCAAAGTTACAAACTATACTATGCGATATTCACCATCATAGCAGACCTATTTACTGCTGAACATAAAGAAGTAACACATCGAAAAGAACTGGAGATATACCCTTATGCAGTTGACATAGATGAGAAACAATGATGCTATGCTACAGTTACATGTTGCTTAAGCTTACCTGCTGCACCATTTGGTTCTTCCCACTTTGACATCCGTGTTCCATCAAATGCACATGTAGCCTGATGTATTTCGAACAAGAGAATTAAGATTCTTCGCCAACATAACTATATCAGGAACTTCTCTTCCACATGACTAAAATTTCTTGAAAGTAACAGTTTTTATTATACAAACCAATGTTACTCACAATTCCAAAAGGAAGCTCCTCCCCGCTAGCAAGGACTAGACCAGAACATAATCTGTTCAACTTAAGCAGTGGCCAAGCGAGGGACCTGCTATCTAGTCTAGCACATTGTCCAATATTGTAAATCACATCATCCACTGCGTGGAACACGACAGGCAGAGCAACAGAAGTTTTAACAGGATCAGAAGCTAAACTTATATCAATACTCCCATTTGAACCTAACTCACTCTTCAAAGAAAGAGCATCAAGTAACTGGCCGAAAGATGCCAACGTCTTACTGAAAATTTCACCAGAACTACTTGAAACTGATTTCACAGAGGTTCTCCTGGTTCGGAAAGGGGAACTCTTTAGATCAACCAATATCTTTCTGAAAATCTCAAGAACTTGAATAGCTGTTGTTTTAGAGGGCGAGTACTCTATTAACTTTGTAAGAACAGGGGAAAAGGCACTGTAGATCTTTGTAACATGGTCATCTATGCATCTGCGAACTGGACAAGATGAAGAGCTTAGAGAGTTCTTTTCATCAGAGACAAATTCCGATCTTGCTATGCGCCACTCCTTATCTCCACTCAGTCTTCCAGGTAATGAGACTGCAGCATCATCTTTAGAATACAATTCTCGCTCAATGACATCCATTTCGGTTCTGTTCCGATCTTCCAGTGCTGAAATCACTTCAGCACATAATGTTTTCCGCAGTTCTTTAGTTATATCAGAAAGAACAGCTGAGAGAGCAGTCTCTGAAGTGATGTTTCGCCGAGAAAGAACCTTCATGATAAAAGAACATTTATCTCACTTGCAGAAACTCACGACTCATAGAAGGATCAATAAAGGGACACTCAACTAACAGTACCTCAGGCCACTTCCTGGTGTAACGCTTAGTGACGTCATGCACACCATCTTTTGCAATAGCAATCACATAGTTCAAATTCTTTTTCCATCTTCAGAGAAAGGTCGAAACACTAAAAATAAGAAGGCAGGTAGGAAAAGGTTGAAACACCAAAATTAAGAAGGCAGGTACAAAAATAGTGTATCATATAATGGCAACAATAGACACAGTGGGATCATAGTACCAGTGCGAATTTGTTCTCCTAAATATTTCGTGAACATGTGGAGTGCTAGCCACAATAAAAAGATAGTACTTAAATATATGCAAAGGTATACTGAAAATTACCATTGCTAAATTGAGGTTTGGTTCTGTTGTCAATAAGTTAGACACACTTTCACAATTTCAAAACATGCTTCTTTTAAATCTTCCATCACTTCCTGACCGTTACAGTTGCAACAGATTTTACATGCCTGCAAATTCCTACATTTTGCAGGCATGTCACTATATATGACACTATGACGGGGTACAATAGTCCACCAGTCAGCTTCCGGAGCAAATTTTATATTAATACAACCAAGATCACGTCATGAATTATGTGATTGCTACATTAGTTACAATAAGAAATCACATCTACCAAGAGTAAAATTGGCAAAGAGAAAATACCCCTTCTCATATAAAAGAGGATTGTCATATATTCCTTCACAAGGATCAAGATGCATCCATCTGCACGATTTGGCCCCATCACTTCATGTTCTGGATCATTGTAATAAATTTATAGAGCTAGCCCATTGAAAAAGATATTACCTTCCCAGAGATGGTGAAAAGCACTCTGTCCAGACATGATCAGTGAAGTCCAAAATCTGGAAAGTGAAACAATAGGAGTAGTTAAGTCAAATGTTATTCTGTAAAAACAGCTGATTCCCTTACAAGACTTTTTTTTGGGGCTCTCAAATTTTACAGTAATATGGGCTCCTAGAGATATCCCTGATTAAGTCAATAAACTTGACAAATTGGATGGCTGTCAGAGGTTCCTTGAAACCATCAGAAATTAACTTTTAGCACTGTAGCACATAATTTTTACCTAAGTAAAAACAATAAAGAAAAGCACCATAAGAGAAGACTGCAATCATGTGGCCATGAAAGATGGTTTCTTGCTAAAAGCAACAATGAAGAGTGCAATTGAATCTGAAGCAAAATGCAGTGTATTTCAGGCAAGTAGATATCTTCAACGTTTCCGCTTTAGGCCAGTGTCCAGAGTAAGGCTGTCCAACGGGACGGGCCGTCCCGTCCCGTCCCGTCTCGTTTATCCCATATTAAATGGTACATGGGGTGGGACGGGCTGCCCATTTCGTCCCGTTTATCCCGTCCTGTCCCGCGTGCTATTTAATTTTTTTTTTTGAAATCGTAGAGCGCTTTTAGCGCGGCAAGATTTCAAATCGGAGATCATAGACATTCATTAGTGGAGGACAGCCTAGAGATTTCCGTATTATTCAGAGATTGGATTAATTCAGAAAGAAAAAATCTTGGTTTTGAAAAATTAACCACTAGGGAAGAAGAGGAATACAATGAGATACTTAGCACTGGGAGCGATGACGGCATGGAACTCAAGGAACATTAATCAACATTGCCAATTCCAGAATAATGTCCAAGAGAAATTATAGATAAGTTATAACGAAGCTATATAAGAGCTTACAAATATTAGTATGATGATTTGTAATTGGCTACAAGAGGCCTAGTTCAAACAGAACCCTTCCTAGAAGGTGGCTGCGTAGATTAGGTGCTCTTCAAAAGAATTATATTTGTATGTGAAATTTGAAAGTTCTATTAATAAAATAAAAGGCTCTAAGCCTTGAATTTTTTTTATAAATTGTCTTACATTCTTACTTAGTTACTTAATGGCTTGAAATTATATTAAATATATTACAACTCTATTATAATTACTAAAATATTTCATTACAAGACTTTTTTTAAAATATTTTATAATTCTTTACTTAGTTTCTTTATAATTTATTAAGTTTTAAGTTTATTAAATAACTAGCCGTTGCAAACTTTAAAAACTTAGTCATTGTCAAAAAACTAGCCGTCGCCAAACTTAATGCTTAAATAATTAATTTTTTTTATAAAAAAAGGCCCGCTTTAAGGCCCGCGAACCGTCCCGTCCTATCCCGTTTGTTAGCGGGATGGGATGGGCCTACCGTTTCGTCCCGTTTAGGCCCATCTCGCCACCGTCCCGGCTAAATATCGTCCCGTCCCAGTTAAATGTCGTCCCGTCCCGTTTATTTGGTCCCGTCCCGTTGGACAGCCATAGTCGAGGGTAGTCCCTCCTTGCACGCCTCTTCTAGCATTTTAAGGGAGTTTGTTACCCATTTTATTTGTTTTTCTTTCCCACTGGTAAAACTGAATACATCTTTTAATTATCTACTGCTAATTTGGATTTCTGAACAGAAAAAGGAAAAAGATTAAATCCACCCAGGCGGATATAAAGAATAGAGATAGCACTCCTATCTGGTTCTCGAGTTAAGTATCTCTTTGTATTTTGTAAAGCTTCTTATACCAACACAAAAAGATTAAAAACCAAAAAGTGCTGGCGGTATTTTCTGAGGAAGTTGGTGGCAAGATATGATGCAAGTCTTTTGTGAATTCTGTTTTAGAGAATCAGTATTCTGGGTGGAAGGAGCTCTAGGCTTCTCTAAAGCTCTTCACACAAATAACATATGTTCCAAATTTATTCGCCTTTTATCCAGCTATTTGTTAATATTTCTTCATTTTATAGAAGTTTGGTCTTCTTATCATCATTTTAAAATGACACTTTGTTGCTGCAGGTTCTTCAATATTTTTATTTGCATATTTGTCAATTTCCTAATTTTAATCTTATGCATAATGAGTAATTCACCAGTCACTATGCTTCCAAGACATAACTAAGAACTGAACAATTACATAATATTGATGAAAATTGAATCCAACATGCAGTGAAGTAGAGCACAATGGCGAGCATCTAAACATGTTTGACATCAAATATGTTTTCTTGGAGAAGAGACTTACCAAACGAGAATCATAACCAAAAGCCCTACAATAGAGCGTGAAGCAGTTGACCCACTCCCCGCACCGCCCCTTTCTCGTCTCCAGAAGCTGCATAAATGTCAGTCAGAATTTGTGATAAGAATTCTTCCAGTGGCAGATGTATCTAGTACCTTCAATGGGTCAGTGTATCTTGGGAAACGGGTGATATTTGAACATGAATTGCAGCTGCGAACATCAGAGATAAATGTTATAAGACAACTTTGCTATTTTCCGGTTAATCAAAGAGAAGAGGGAAGCCTATATCCCTCCAGAGAGAAAATTCTAATGCTTAAAGAGGTGTCAGAATAGCAAAGCAGAGCTCCAAGAGATCCTCACATGTGAGTTTCGTTCAAACGAGGCATCATTTGGGTTGTCAACTGTAAGCGAAGAGCATTACTATATCACTGGAATAGGCATTGGAATCTTACATTTACCCCTTTAGTCGTATAGAGCTAGCAATGGTCTCAAAAGATTTCAACCGAGAAAACCAGCATAGAACTCTGAGAGACTATACTATATCACGGGAAATACACTTTGAGCAATAACTTATCAAAAGACCACGATTTTAGTAAAAGTTGATAAGGATTCCTGGAAGAAACTCACTGATATTAATTAGCTTGTTACAAAAATATACTTTTCTTTTTAGAACTACCAACTAGTTACTAGAAACCGAGAGAAATGAGGGATAATCTTCCTAAGAGCCTATCTAACACCAGATAGAATGTAGAAGAAATATCTTTTCCAGACATACCGATAAAGTTCAACTCGAGAAGCACCATATTGTGTTTCAGAAGAATTTGCAACTCCCATGCCTTGACTTCTGGTTTCATTGCCACAACTATCACAAGGAGGCGCATTTACCCACCTACAATGACAATGAAAAATAAAATGAGATTAGTGTCATTTGCGGGGTAAACATTGGGCCTTAAAGGCCCAACATATCCTCAAGATGAAGTCATTAAAAAGTGGATGCTAAATCGATGTGCAGTCATTTGGACAAAATAAAAAATGATCACGTCCGGCAAAAGGTGCAAGTAGTACACGACACACATAGAGGATAAAACGAAAGCTCGCCTGAGATGGTCTGATCAGATCCTACATAAACCTCCATGTGCACTAACACGTAGGTGCAGTACTATGACAATTTAAGATTATAAAAGGGTACAAGATAACCCAAAATCATGTGGAGGAAATAATCTGGAAAGGCTTATGAGCTCTTGCAATCAATGCAAACTTAGCTAAGAGTAGAACACAACATAGCAAAGGGTACATAAAGCCAACAGCAACGAGTTGCAAGCTCAGTTTAGTTGTTGTTACACTTACATTAGTGCATTGTTTGTCAGGGTTAGAGACTTCTATGTCCATGTAAGGATAAATGTGAGATTTAGAGAACCTCTTGTCTTACATAACACCAAAATTCCATTCTTTAAAAAAAAAAAAAATGAACCCCAAATTTACCCTAAAAGATAGTATTTAGTATTGAAACGAAATGGGCTTGAATAGAGCGAAATTGATAAAAGAATTCATATAATTGACCACAATTAGTTTGGGACTGATGCATAATTAATTGGCTGATTCTTATTTTTTAAAAAGCAACATACAGCTGCTCCGTATCAAAGCCATTTTATAAAAGCAATTCATTGATTAGGCGGGGAGAGAGTAGACAACGACTAAGTTGCTCGGACTCGGGTGCAGGTATCCGATACGGGCACGGATCAGAGTTACTCTCTCCCCGATCTTCCAATGCCGAAGTAACTCTCATCAACTAGCACTAGTTTGAGGTGAGTCAGCACTAGCTTAATGTCAACCTTTAGGAGTAATTCATCAAATTGGTTAAATTTAAAATAATAAAGTCGGGTTTAATAGCTGATTTCTCAAAAAGCAATGTTGGCAAGGAAAGAAAGTCTCTTAAATCAAGTGACAATATTTATTCTTTGGATAACCGAGAAATCGCCGAGGACCAGTGGCGCAAGTTTCGAAACTCTTGGGCCTTTCCATCTACCCTTCTCCAATTAAATACTAGGCTTTTGTCTGCAACAGGGTTGCGCTCTTACCACTAGACCAAAGCTCTGAGGCCATCAGGTGAAAAATATTTACTGTCAAGTGTTTACGGACAGTATAATTTAGTTATTGGGTGAAGTAGGTTCAACACAGCCACCAAGGAGACATGACTTCAATGACTGCAACCATAGATAGGGTATTGGTCCTCCGCCAGCTAAGTACTCAAGCTCAAGCAACGGAGAGAAGATATTATAAGAAATATCCAAATGTCTTTCCTCTTAAATAATTAAGCTTTTCAGATGAGGTGAAATCATTTGTTTCACTATGAATAGTGAAGTCAAGGTCCCGGTTAGAGGCTCATTGTAGGCTTGGTCTTCGGGGAAAACTAAAGGAATAGAAGAAAATCCACAACCAGATCAGAAGTGTTGGAAGAATACTTCGATTAAAACATAAGATTTAGATGACTTAGAGCCCATGATGTACTAACTCATATTAGTTCTTGTACTGCATTTTCAGCATATAGATACACACAACAACGCCATTGCACAGAAGTAGAATGAAATGAAAATTTATTCATTCCTTAGTGATGAAAATCTGAATTAACGGCAAAGTCAAGAAATTACCTGAATGATTGTTTAAACCAGAATAGCAGTTGTAATAGGAAAGCATTATCTTGTTCAATTTTTGATGGTCTCAAGTTTCCCTCCTAAGCAGATATAGTACAGATGTCAGAAATTCTGGCAGATGTCAACCTACAAAATCTCATACTTAGACTGAAACTAAGCTCACACTCATTACCCATGTGACAAGCTATGCCAAGTAAGAAGTATCGTAGATTCTGAATTGGTTTAAAATTTGTATGAATAAAACATGTTCTTCTTGTTACTACATCTTTTTTATTTATATTTCATTTCAAAAATAAATCTAATTATTTGAGAACAAGCTATATCTGGTCTGAGGCCCATAATAACATATTCAAACTGAATTGACAATCATCTTCTTGTCAGTAACAAAACTCAGTTTCAAGTAAAAACTCACAGCCAACGTTAACTTAATTTTCTTTCAGGAAAAAGGAAAGAAGAAAAGAAAAGAAGGCAACCTACTAAAAGATGCACATGAATCAGTTCATCAATGGTTGTCAGAGACAACAGATCAAGCAACATTGATTTCTTACAAAATTTCTCTCTTAAACACCAGAAGAGATAGTAACATCTATGATTGCCACTCTTGAGAATGTTTTTTTAACTGAAAGAAAGGGCAGTAAATCTTATTACATGATGAATACATTGTCAACATCTCAATCTGTTTCCAACCAAACAACACACCTCATAAGTTAATTTTTTCAAAGTTAAATATTATACTCATTGAACACAATTACTGCACAAAAATAAATTGCAAGATGATAGTTCCAACCCTTCCCAAAGAAATCAATGCTTTCTCCTCAAGCTTGTCCACAGGAACCGTCTTTCGAGCCATCTCTTGCCGATGCGGATCTTCATACTACAACATGAGGAGAGACATTTATTATCTATCAAGGGAAACTAGTTTTAAATTATTTCATAATTTGAGCATAAGTTATCCTAAGACTAGGGAAACAAAACCAATCCACAACTTCTACTGCATTCCACTTTTCCAGCCTAAAAGTCAATGATGAATTACTCTATCCATCCCACTCCATGCACAGAATTAAGAGAAAAGTGAGATTAAGGATATGGCATAATTTACACACTTCCTATTCAGAGAAAAAAAATAATAACAAATTGATTATAGGATTTTGTGCGCAAAGTTGGTATTGCAAAAAGGCATCAAGAAGCATACCAAAGTTGAATCGCAGAACATTTGAATTCTTGAAACATCAAAAAAGTGCATAGAGTAGTTAGTATTTATGGTATATTCAAATTCTTTTAAAAAATATATTATTTATGGAAAAGCATCACATTTTTTAGGCTTCTAAATTAGAATACCTAAAGAAAACCATCTCATACTCCATCTACTAAAAAGGGAGAAACAACTATGCAACACAAGTTAAGATGGATCAAAAGAAATCCAGACCCAACAAGAGATACCATTAGAACTTGATTAACATATGGCCGTATCCGCTGTTCAACTTGCTCCTTATTTTCACTAGCAACAAACTGCTGCATCATAAGAGCTTCTTCTTCTGCCTAGATGCACAATCACATGATAATAAATAAGTGTTAACATCATAACATGATACATAGTGTTTTATGGTATATGATCAGAACATATATTGATAATTAGAAATTACTTCCGACTTCAAAATGCTCTAGCTAATTATAGCTCCACCTTTACATCTCTTGCTTTCCTTTAGAATCCCACTACCATCATTACATTCATTTTTGTTATATTTATTCAAAGTGAAGCACATAGCTCAAAACTACTTATATTGCAATCACATTGGCAGATCGAAAAAAAACATCTGACATCAAATAACACAAATGTTTGACAACATAAACCAAAAAATTCAATGCAGAACCTGAAGAATCCGAGCCAACTCTTCATCTGACATCGCTATTTCTGACTTTCTTTCTCCTGAGCTGATATTTCTTCTGCATCTCCATCAAGTGATACCAACCGGAGCTTATCCGATATTGAAGCGAGATCTGACTCGTCGGATACAATTTGATCATCTCTTCCCAATATCTTCTCATCATTTCAATTTTAACATGCTCAAGTTCACAATCATTTCAATTTTAACAAATCGAATACTCAAATTCGCTAGCATGTTCATGCAATTACATATCATATGGACACATGCATAACAAAACATCTCTTCAATTCAATTTTTATCAAGCTTATCAAGAGATTTACTCGAGATCAGGGTCATATGATACAATCTATCATCTCTCTTCGAAATTCACAGGCAAATACAGAACCACACACATTGCATTAACACAGTTCGCTGAAACGCTTCTCTTTAAGATTCAAATTTTAGAGATCACAGTCATAATTGACTAGAGATCAGAATTATCCAATAAAGATCTTATCAGTATCTCCTCCCAATATCTTCTCATCATTTTCAGTTTTTAGCAACTCGAACACTAAAATACACCAAAACACAAACAAACACATAACACGAGATCACGATCGTAGAATACAATCAGATCACCGGAACCTTCCCATTTCTTCTCGAAGTTCCAATCTCACATAAAATCAACGCTAAAATTCACAAGCAAATGCAAAATATGTGGACATTACAAGTCATCACAAATTTATACCTTTTGTTGATCGGGAGGAACAGAAGTGAGAGAGAAGAGCTGGTATTTGAGGACCTGGAAAAAAAGGAAGAGAGAAGAGAAAAAGGTTTGTAAATGAAAAGGTTAAGATGAATTTGAAGAAATGAGAATGAGAGGAGGAGGAAGAGGACTTCGAAGCCATCGTCAGTGTCGTAGTCGATGTCGAAGGTGGAGTCGTTGTGACTAACGGCGAATTTTCGAACCACCATTCTTGGAACTTGTTCTATCTGCTGTTTTTGCTTCCTTCCTGGTTTTGGAATTCGATTCCTTCTTCCTCTATGAGTAATAAATTTCTGGAAAATTTCAAACACGTGTAGGCGGAGTCATGCACTACACTCTTCTGATGACATACATTAAAATTTAACAGAACTCAGTCGGTAATGTGCAGATTCAACTAATTAGAATCAGTAGAAGAGTACCTAATATGATTGGAGGACATAAAAAGATTTTTATTTCATTAACTCCATTGTTAATGGTGGTAAAGCAGAGTAGCATAGGTTACTATCTTGTATTTGCATTTTTATGTGAGTGGAGTTTATACATAATAAAAAAAAATTATTTATCCTAATATAATAATTGAAAGCAAAAGCAATATGCCCCACATATCAAAATTTGATTTCTCATATTCAAACTATCTGAATTTATCTTTTTTCTACATTTTCTTATTTTTCCTTCAATTTTTTCAATTTATGTGCTCTACACCAAAACCTGAAAAGTCACGTCCTAAATTTCCTTTATTGCCATTGCTCTCTTCCTCGTCTTTCTCCCAAAAACGTTACTTCACTTCTTTCTTATCATCCCATATTCATGGGTACCACCATTCTAATTCTTTTCTAAGTTATTATCAGCCTTTTTCTTACTATTTTCTCTCTCTAAATTATCTCTATTAGTTGGTTTACAATTTACACACTAGTCTTTGTTACTCTTTTTTGCCGCATACACAGACTCTGAACCAAGGTTAGTATTTTAAATTTTATGCTCTTATATTTGTGTTTTTCTTTAAAACATTTTATGGCCTTATATTACAAGTTTTTTTTGTTACTATTTTTTGCCGCATGTACGCCGAGTCTGATCAAGGTTAGTATTTCAAATTTGATGCTCTTATATTTGAGTTTTCTTTTTCACAAAAATATTTTATGGTCTTATATTACAAGTTTGTTGGAAAAAAGTAACCATCAATCGGCATCTATTATATCAACTTCCTGAATTATTGATGCTTCACATCCGTTACATCAACATCTTGAATTGTTGATGCTCTTGTGGTTGTATTTTGATTTCGAGTATGTACAATACCGGAGCAAGCACGCGTGTCTATTTTATTATGCTCTTCCTCCGTGGTGGAGTGTTATATCAAAGATAATATAAAAAGTTGTGATGTCCATGAAAAATAAATGGTATAACCTCAAAAGTGATCGCTTTGTAATTAAAAAACTATGAGCAAAATGTTAATCAGTATTTATATTACAAATGTTAAAACAATATATGTCTCTTACATGAAAAGGCCCAGAAGACATAAGTAAATTGCGCCTTTATGTAATGAAAGGCTCCTTCAACAGTAAGAATCTGCAGTGCCTCCGGAACCAACTCTGTTGTAACTTAACAACTTATTCTATTCTTTTTTTCACACAAAATCTTTCTAATTTCAAATTTTGGTTTTGTTTTTTTTTTTGTTTTCAATCGGTTTCTGAGATTTACTTAACCATGAGAAAAACTATGTGGAGAAGGATTATAAAAAGTTGAAAGCTCTCAGGAATCAAACGCTTTCGGAATAGATGTTTTATAATTGGTAATCATGAACTCAATTGTAATGTTTCTTCAAATTCTCACATGCACAACATTGAAGTTGTATCATGGCCTTTTCAAATTTTCTCTTTACATTTCTTAAATATATTGGCTTTGTAATACTTGAGGGTGGTAATGAGATATATACTACTCTCTTTACTTGAGGGTGGTAATGAGATATATACTACTCTCTTACTCATTTTTTTTTGGTGTATTAGGATATTTCTCAGGAGTAATATTTCACCACCAACTTTCCCCCTTTGTCCATGCCTTTTCTCCTTCATTTGTTTAGTAATTTTATTATATCAGACAGTTGCTAAATTTGTGCAAATTTTGGGGCCCTTTGTTCTCTTTTCCTATTTCTCCACTTAAGTGCATAGTCAGATCCATTGTGCAAGCTTTTTTTTTTTTTTTTTTTCGAGTGAAAATAGCACGGACTAGCTAGTTTTCCGAATGATAATTGAAAAATAGCCATCATGTGCAAAGTCATTGAAAAATAGTAATTATTTTGTTGTAACACGGAAAGTTTCAGTATAATATATTGGAGATTGGTGCACCTAATGAACTTCCAGCATATTATACTGGAACTCCAGCACACGAAAAGTTCCAGCATAATATACTGAAAATTGGAGCACATGTGTATGAACTTCCAGTATATTATGCTAGAACTCCAGTATGTTATGTTGGAAGTTCATATGTAAAAAATTCGAACTCCAGTATATTTTGCTGGAATATTTTCTGAATTTTGAATAATGTTTTCGTTCAGATTTATCTTTACATGAAAAGTGACTAAATTTCGATTACTTTTGAAATTGTAGCTATTTTTCAATTATCACTTGTAAATCAGATTATTTTTAAATTTTTTGCTTTTTTCGATGCACATCGTGATATTTTTGTCTCTTTCTTCATACGCAATACTTCAAAGTTCAAAGCCATCATCTTCTGTCAATGCTCTTGAAACATGTTCAAATTGTGACAACACCAATTTTATTTATAAAGAGAAAAATAGCAGCCATGTCTACAGGCTACGGACATGACAAAATGCAGAGACTCCATTCTCTCTTGTTGGTTCCGATTGAGATATTGCGCCTGCAACTTCCAGCATATAATATTAATGAACCACACCTTATGGAAAGATCAGTTTATGGTCTTGTCACGATCCCAAATTCCCTCCGTAGGATGTCGTGATGACACCTAGTTTCTAAGACTAGGTAAGCCTATCAATGCGGAATAATAATAAATATCTAAAATAAATAAACTACAATTCAAACAATTTCAACTCCCAAAACCCGGTAGAAATAAGTCACAAACTTCTAAGAATTTATTCTCAATGTCTCTATATGTCAAGGTCTAGATAAAATATAAGGAAGCAACATAAAATAATAGAAGGGGACTCCGGAGTCTGCGGACGCTGGCAGATATACCTCGAAGTCTCCGTGCGCAGGTAACTCAATGACGTCTAGGCTGGTAAAATGTACCTGGATCTGCACAAAAAGATGTGCAGAAGTGTAGTATGAGTACACCACAGCGGTACCCAGTAAGTGCCAAGCCTAACCTCGGTAGAGTAGTGACGAGGTCAGGTGAGGCTCTACTGGAATATAATAATGGCATGGTAAAATGTTTATCAATGTAGTAAAATAAAATGACATTGAAAATGAATCAAATAGTATGTCACATTTAATGACACCAAATAATTGCAAATAATATCTCGTGGAAATCAAAACAGAATTTCCTTCAACTTTATGAAAATCACAATAATAATCAAAGGCAACTACGGTCATAAATCAATATTAACAAGGGCACTCCCGAGGTATCGCCTCGTAGTCCCAAGTCATAAATAAATTCACAATATCTCATTTTCTTATATCACCGCGGGAGCCTTCACAATTTATTTAAAGAAAATATTTTTTCCGAAATAGCATCTCGCGTTTTAGCCACTCTTATCACACCGCATGACTTCTAGTAGTTCCCCTACTAGCCACGCGTATCAAGCCACCCTTATCTCACCGCATGCGTTTCAACACCCAGACCTTATACCACCGCATGCGTATCAATATCACAATATATCACAATTTGCACCTCAAGTGTTCAAATAATTTAACTTGCCAAAATAATTCAACAACAATATTTTTCCACAATAAAGAGCTCACGGCTCATGCCAAAATAAATCATCAATAATAGTTTGCCACAATAAAGAGCTCACGGCTCATGCCAAAATAAATCATCAATAATAGTTTGCCACAATAAAGAGCTCACAGCTCATGTCAAAATAATTCATCAATAATATTCTTCCACAATAAAGAGCTCACGGCTCCCTCACAATGAGTATAAAAATATTCAGGAGTAAATAATTTAGGAAAATAATATTTAAAAATTTTTACTACGTTGCTTCAATATCAAGTTTTAAAATATCAAATACGTCATATTAATAATATTTAATTTAAAGAAAATCAACCTTCAAATAATGCACAGAATAAAAGAAACCAAGTTTCAACTAAACAGGTAAAACAATTAGTAAGAAAAGATCAAACAAATTTGAAGTATATATCTCACATCAATGATGAAGAATATAACAAGATAAAATAATTTAATAAATGCGCAACAGTGATCTACACAATTTAAAAATATAATCTTTCACAATTTAACCCGTGTACACACTCGTCACCTCGTGCACATGACTTTCAACACATTTCAATAATCACATCAATACCAATCCTAGGGAAAATTTCCCCCCCACAAGGTTAGACAAGTCACTTACCTTGACTTGCTCCAATTTAACCAAGTATTATGCTTTTTTCTCGATTTTTCGACTCCGATCGACTCGTATCTAGTCATAATTAATTCGATACAGTCAACAAAAATTATAGTAATCAATTTCATAAGAAAATATTATATTTTCATTAAAATCCGAAATTAGCTCAAAATTTGTCCGTGGGGCCCACATCTCGGAATCCGGCGAAACTTATAAAATCCGACAACCCATTCAATTACGAGTCCACCCATACCAATTTTACCAAAATCCGATAACAACTCGACCTCCAAATCTTAAATTTTTGTTTTTGGAAGATTTTTGCAAAAATCTTGATTTTTCTTCCATAAATTCACGGATTCATGATGTAAATGAGTATGGAATCATGAAATATAATCATTATAGGATAAGGAACACTTACCCCAATGTTTTTCCGTGAAAATTGCCCAAAAATCGCCCAAGAACCGTGCTCCAAAAATTCAAAACGAAATGAATGAAATGACCATTTTTGGTCCTTAAGTTTCTGCCAATCAGTCACTAAAAATCCATTTTTCGTCACTAAAAGTCCACCAGAAACAGCTCTACCAGTCTTACTTCAATTGATCATAACTTTATGTACAAATATCCAAATGATAAATGGTTTAACTTCAATTGTCCAAATGAAACTAGAATCCACCGAATACAACTTTTATGTTTTACAATTATTCTGATTCCTTATGCATTGCGAGATATAGGCTCCCAAAGTCGGCTGCATGCATCAGAATTTCTGGCGAAATTTCTAGCGAAACTGCTCTACCAGCCTTCATTTAATCCATCATAACTTTCTGTACAAATGTCAAAATAATGCATAGTTTAACTTTCTGGAACCTATAATCAAACGACTACAACTTTTATGTTTTGAACATTTTCTGATTCCTTATGAATTGCGAGATATAAGCTTCCAAAGTTGGCTCCACGCACGAAATTTCTGCAACAGAAATTTCTGCAAACAGAAATTTCCAGCACTTTGTTCGAAATGCATTCCGTTTACCTTCCGAAATCCACCCGAGACCCTCGGGACCTTAACCAATTATTCCAACATGTTCCAAAATACCATACGAACTTAGTCGAGGCTTCAAACTACATCAAACAACATCAAAACGACGAATCGCACCTCAAATCAAAATCAATGAACTTTGAACTTTCAAATTCTATATCTTGTGTCGAAACACATCAAATCAATTCGGAATGAATTCAAATTTTGCACACAAGTCATAAATGACATATCTGAGCTATGAAAATTTTCAGAATCGGATTTCGACCCCGATATCAAAAAGTCAACCTCTCGGTCAAACTTCCCAAAAATTCAACTTTCGGCATTTCAAGCCTAATTCCACTACGGACTTCCAAATAAAATTTCGATCACGCTCCTAAGTCCAAAATCACCATACGGAGCTGTTAGAATCATCAAAATTCTATTCCGGGGCTGTTTGCACATAATTTGACATTCGATCACTATTTGAACTTAAACTTTAAATTTTTCATCAAAATTCCATATCTCGGGCTAGGGACCTCGGAATTTGATTCCGGGCATACGCCTAAGTCCCAAATCACGATACAGACCTACCAAAATTATCAAAATACTGATCCGAGTCCGTTTGCTTAAAATATTGACCAAAGTCAACTCAGTTGAGTTTTAAAGCTCTAATTCACATTTTAATTCATTTTTCACCTAAAAACTTTCCTGAAAATTTTTACGGACTGCACACGCAAGTCGAGTAATGATAAATAGTGCTTTTCGAGGTCTTAGAATACAGAATTAATTATTAAATTTAAAGATGACATTTTGGGTCATCACATTCTCCACCTCTAAAACAAATGTTCGTCCTCGAACGGAGTTAGAAAAAGTACCTGAGCTTGTGAATAAGTGTGGATAACGGCTACGTATATCATGCTCGGTCTCCCAAGTAGCCTCCTCGACCGGATGACCCCTCCACTGAACTTTCACGGAAGCAATGTTCTTTGACCTCAGCTTTCGAACCTGCCTATCTAAAATAGCCACTGGTTCCTCAATATAAGATAGATCCTTGTCCAACTGAACCGAACTGAAGTCTAACACATGAGACGGATCCCCGTGATATTTTCGAAGCATAGAAACATGGTATACCGGATGAACTGCAGAGAGACTAGGTGGTAGCGCAAGTCTGTAAGCCACCTCTCCAACTCTTTAAAGAATCTCTAAAGGCCCAATATACCTAGGGCTCAAATTTTCCTTCTTCCCGAACCTTATCACACCCTTCATAGACGAAACCCGGAGCAATACCCGCTCACCAACCATGAATGAAACATCATGAACTTTCCGATTCGCATAACTTTTCTGTCTAGATTGGGCTGTACGAAGTCAATCCTGAATCAACTTAACCTTTTCCAAGGCATCCTGAACCAAGTCTGTACCCAATAGCCTAGCCTCGTCCGGTTCGAACCAACCCACTGGGGACTGGCACCACCTACCATACAAGGCCTCATACGGAGCCATCTGACTGCTTTACTGACAACTGTTGTTGTAAGCAAGCTACGCAAGTGGTAAGAACTGATCCCAAGCACCCCCAAAATCTATCACACACGCACGAAGCATATCCTCTAGTATTTGAATAGTGCGTTCGGACTGCCCGTCCGTCTGAGGGTGAAATGTTGTACTCAACTCCACACGAGTACCTAACCCTCTATGTAAAGCCCTCCAAAATCGTGAGGTAAACTGTGTACCCCGATCAGAGATGATGGATACCGGTACACCGTGAAGTCTGACAATCTCGCGAATATATACCTGAGCCAGCTGCTCTGAAGAGTAAGTAGTAATCACAGGAATAAAATGAGCTAACTTAGTCAATCTATCCACAATCACCCAAACTGCATTGAACTTCCTCCGAGTCCGTAGGAGCCCAACAACGAAATTCGTAGTGATCTGCTCCCATTTCCGTTCTGGAATTTACAACTTCTGAAGCAATCCACTCGGTCGTTGATGCTCATATTTCACCTGCTGACAATTTAGGCACCGAGATACATATTCCACTATGTCTTTCTTCATCCGTCTCCACCAATAGTGTTGTCTCAAGTCTTGATACATCTTTGTAGCACCTGGATGAATGGAGTACCGCGAACTATGAGCCTCCTGAAAAATCAAGTGGCGCAAACCATCTACATTTGGCACACATAGCCTTCCCTGCATCCGTAATACATTTTCATCTCCAATAGTGATTTCCTTGGCATCGTCGTGCTGAATTGTATCCTTAAGGACAAGTAGATGGGGGTCATCATACTGACATTCCCTGATACGATCATAAAGAGAAGACTGAGAAACCACACAAGCCAAAACTCGATTCAGCTCGAAAACATCCAAACTGACAAACTGGTTGGCCAAGGCCTGAACATCCAAGGCCAAAGGCATCTCTGCTACCGGTAAATATGCTAAGCTGCCTAAACTCTCCGCCTTACGAGTCAAGGCATCGGCCACCACATTGGCCTTCCCAGGATGATAGAGAATGGTGATATCATAATCCTTAAGTAACTCCAACCACCTCTGCTGCCGCAAATTAAGATCATTATGTTTAAATAGATATTATAGACTTCGGTGATCGGTGTAGACCTCACAATGGACACCGTACAAATAATGCCGCCAAACTTTTAAGGCATGAACAATAGTTGCTAACTCCACGTCATGTACATGATAATTCTTCTCATGCACTTTTAACTGTCTGGACGCGTAGGCAATCACCCTACCGTCTTGCATCAACATCGCACCGAGACCAATATGCGATACGTCACAATACACAGTATAAGACCTTGAATATGTAACTAATACCAACGCTTGTGTCGGAGTCAAAGTGATCTTGAGCTTCTGAAAGCTTAACTCACACTCGTCTGACCCTGTAAATGAGGCACCCTCTTGTATCAATTTGGTCTTAATAGTTGTTCATAATCAATTACAGAATCGTCATTTAACCTCATGTTAACAAAAATCTCGTTGCAAACCTTCACAATACTGATAACTAGATGTGAGGCATAAAGACTTCATAATTATTTACTCGAATTAACGAGTCACATTTAACGCCACCTAGGCGGGCACCTATCTCGTAGGTTAAAAATTAATAATTACAACACGAATTTGACAACTATGCCCAAAGAATTTCATATAAGAATTTTCAAATAAGCCTAACATGCATGACTCCCTATTAGTACTATAGTACAAATTTAATTTCACAAGGGAGAACTTAAACACAAGAATTTTCCTCACAAGGATCTCGTCCTTATATAACTTCCACCGTAGCTCGTAGCCCGGTTTAAACATATCAATTTATATAAAAATGTGAGGATCTCGTCCTCAGTTCTGAATCACAAGTAATATGCACATCGTGCCAATTGAAAATTTCCATTTTCTCCTTTTAAATAATTTCGGTTACACCAAATCACAACACATAATGAACCCCACACCGGTAGGGCATATAATTCACAATTTGCAATTAATTATTTGGAATTTACATAAAAATTTACCGAAATGAGTAACAGAAAGCCACATTTAGCCTCGCAGCTCTTATTAGTGACCAACACGAAATGATAGGCGTAGTTATCTCCATAAAATCTCCCAACAGGGGTAAACACATAAGTAGATTATAGAATTATGAAGCTCACTCATAAGTGGAGCACAATAGGAAGACTCGTTTCGATATTGAGAACCGAATCAACTTAAGGAAATTATTCCTTTATATTAAATCGAGGTCGTACCTGTAACGACACCATATGATGTAGCGACCTCCGCCATACCGTAAAATAAATATATCAACGGCTGGGTCTCCGCCTCTAGGACCCCTTTTACCCGTCTGTCCTCCACCCCTAACTGGTCGTGTGGGTGGTGTAGTAACTGCAATGGAACACGTAGCCTGAGTGCTTTGATGAAATAAGTCTCTCCCAAATTTTTGACAATTTTTCTCATGATGAGCCTAGTATCACCGTATTCATAACAACCCTTTTGCGGATTAGGCTGCTCATATTGAGTCTGTGCAGATAACTGGAATAACCATTGTAGGAACTCATGTCGGTAGTACATTAAAAGAACTTACTGGAGCACCCCGAGTAATCCGATGTGAGTACTGGGCTGGCCGACAGCCCGAGCCCCCTCCATAATGATTTATACTTGCATAGTAGAATCTACTGAATCCCCCAGAACCTTGAGACGTCTTGGTCTCCTTAGTTTCCTTTTTTTTTTCACCCCGAACACATTCTAATATCTTGGCAATTTGTACAACTAGCATAAATGAAGTATCACCTTGTAGCTCCCAAGTCGTACAAAATTTTACGATCATAATTAAGTCTTTTAATGAGTCTGTGGACTCGCCCTCTGGTTGTAGGAAGCAAAGTAGGAGTATGACGGGCTAACTTATTGAACTTGATGGCATATTTTGACATCGTCAATGGTGACATGACGCAACCGTTCAAACCCTATGCGCCACGCATTACGGAGAGTCCAGAAAACAAATTCTTTAAAAAGCGTTTCTGAGAACTTAGCCAAGTGGGCGGTGTTGCATTGGCTGGTCTGCTCTCTTCATAGGCTTGCCACGAACACCGGCGGAGAATTATCTCTCCCAAGGAAAATTTCTTCTTTTGTTATACTGACTCTACACTATTGAGCTGACCAATTTCTTAACATACTCTTCGACTCTTCTTTGGGGTAACCCTTACCCCTATTTATACACAACGATCACAAAAGTAGAGCTCCATACAGACAAATCTTGTCATGAACCACATAGTCCAGACTCTCGTCAACAAGTGTACTTACTCCGAAGCACCCCAAAATCCGCAACAGTGACGTCCACGCTGAGTAGACCTTCTACAAATTTAGAGTTGTTTCTATAACTCCTTTAATATTGAAGTATATGATTATTAAGGAGGCATACATACCGCAAGTCCTAACCTTATCCTCCACAAAATCTCAGGTCTTAAACATGTGTAAATTTTAGGGAACCTTTCAGTACCACATATATACATTTCAGGCCAAAACTGATATAATACATGGCCCCGCAATCCACCCATTGGTAGTGGACTCCCCCCACTCGGCGCGAAGTCATAGGTCACAACGTCCAATGATCCTCAATAATAACCTTCACAGCTTGTATAAATCAACCAGACGCCAACGTCCGTTGCACCCCCACATGATTCACTAGGTGATCTCTCAATACGTCCGCATCTTCAGTTGGAACCACACGTTGAGGCAATGTTTGAGCATCTTTGGCTCCCTCATAGTCCATATACGACATTACGAACCGTCGACGCACAATTGATACCGAGTGCGCAATGTCATACACGAGTGGATACAAAGGAATATAAGATATATGTTTCAAGCTAAATCAATGCCGCATGATAAGGAGTCAAAGAGGTGAATATTTCCTAACAGTTCCATAGCCTCTCGAAGATAAGTATAGACGTCTCCGTACCGATCCGCAAGACTCTACTAAACCTGCTTGTGACTCATAACACCTATGAACCTAGTGCTTTGATACCAACTTGTCACGACCCCAAATTTCCTCCGTAGGATGTCGTGATAGCACCTAGTCTCTAAGACTAGGTAAGCCTATCAATGCGGAATAATAATAAATATCTGAAATAAATAAACTACAATTCAAACAATTTCAACTCCCAAAACCCGGTAGAAATAAGTCACAAGCTTCTAAGAATTTATTCCCAATGTCTTTATATGTCAAGGTCTAGATAAAATATAAGGAAGCAACATAAAATGATAGAAGGGGACTCCGGAGTCTGCGGACGCTGGCAGATATACCTCGAAGTCTCCGTGCGCAGGTAACTCAATGATGTCTAGGCTGGTAAAATGTACCTGGATCTGCACAAAAAGATGTGCAAAAGTATAGTATGAGTACACCACAGCGATACCCAGTAACTGCCAAGCCTAACCTCGGTAGAGTAGTGACGAGGTCAGGTGAGGCCCTACTGGAATATAATAATGGCATGGTAAAATGTTTATCAATGTAGTAAAATAAAATGACATTGAAAATGAATCAAATAGTATGTCACATTTAATGACACCAAATAATTGCAAATAATATCTCGTGAAAATCAAAACAGAATTTCATAATATATTGTGATATTGATACGCATGCGGTGGTATAAGGTCTGGGTATTGAAACGCATGCGGTGAGATAAGGGTGGCTTGATATGCGTGGCTAGTAGGGGAACTACTAGAAGTCATACGGTGTGATAAGGGTGGCTAAAACGCGGGATGCTATTTCGTGAAAAATATTTTCTTTAAATAAATTGTGAAGGCTCCCGCGGTGATATAAGGAAATGAGATATTGTGAATTTATTTATGATTTGGGACTACGAGGCGGTACCTCGGGAGTGCCCTTGTTGATATTGATTTATGGCCGTAGTTGCCTTTGATTATTATTGTGATTTTCATAAAGTTGAAGGAAATTCTGTTTTGATTTCCACGAGATATTATTTGCAATTATTTGGTGTCATTAAATGTGACATACTATTTGATTCATTTTCAATGTCATTTTATTTTACTACATTGATAAACATTTTACCATGCCATTATTATATTCCAGTAGGGCCTCACCTGACCTCGTCACTACTCTACCGAGGTTAGGCTTGGCACTTACTGGGTACCGCTGTGGTGTACTCATACTACGCTTCTGCACATCTTTTTGTGCAGATCCAGGTACATTTTACCAGCCTAGACGTCATTGAGTTACCTGCGCACGGAGACTTCGAGGTATATCTGCCAGCGTCTGCAGACTCCGGAGTCCCCTTCCATCATTTTATGTTGCTTTCTTATATTTTATCTAGACCTTGACATATAGAGACATTGAGAATAAATTCTTAAAAGCTTGTGACTTATTTCTACCGGGTTTTGGGAGTTGAAATTGTTTGAATTGTAGTTTATTTATTTCAGATATTTATTATTATTCCGCATTGATAGGCTTACCTAGTCTTAGAGATTAGGTGCCATCACGACATCCTACGGAGGGAATTTGGGGTCGTGACAAGTCACTTATCTCGACTTGCTCCAATTTAACCAAGTATTATGCTTTTTCCTCGATTTTTCGACTCCGATCGACTCGTATCTAGTCATAATTAATTCGATACAGTCAACAAAAATTATAGTAATCAATTTCATAAGAAAATATTACATTTTCATTAAAATCCGAAATTAGCTCAAAATTTGTCCGTGGGGCCCATATCTCGGAATCCGGCGAAACTTATAAAATCCGACAACCCATTCAATTACGAGTCCACCCATACCAATTTTACCAAAATCCGATAACAACTCGACCTCCAAATCTTAAATTTTCATTTTTGGAAGATTTTTATAAAAATCTTGATTTTTCTTCCATAAATTCACGGATTCATGATGTAAATGAGTATGGAATCATGAAATATAATCAATATAGGATAAGGAACACTTACCCCAATGTTTTTCCGTGAAAATCGCCCAAAAATCGCCCAAGAACCGTGCTCCAAAAATTCAAAACGAAATGAATGAAATGACCATTTTTGGTCCTTAAGTTTCTGCCAATCAGTCACTAAAAATCCATTTTTCGTCACTAAAAGTCCACCAGAAACAGCTCTACCAGTCTTACTTCAATTGATCATAACTTTATGTACAAATATCCAAATGATAAATGGTTTAACTTCAATTGTCCAAATGAAACTAGAATCCACCGAATACAACTTTTATGTTTTGCAATTATTCTGATTCCTTATGCATTGCGAGATATAGGCTCCCAAAGTCGGCTACATGCATCAGAATTTCTGGCGAAATTTCTGGCAAAACTGCTCTACCAGCTTTCATTCAATCCATCATAACTTTCTGTACAAATGTCCAAATAATGCATAGTTTAACTTTCTGGAACCTATAATCAAACGACTACAACTTTCATGTTTTGAACATTTTCTGATTCCTTATGAATTGCAAGATATAAGCTTCCAAAATTGGCTCCACGCACGAAATTTCTGCAATAGAAATTTCTGCAAACAGAAATTTTCAGCACTTTGTCCGAAATCCATTCCGTTTACCTTCCGAAATCCACCCGAGACCCTCGGGACCTTAACCAATTATTTCAACATGTCCCAAAATACCATACGAACTTAGTCGAGGCTTCAAACAACATCAAACAACATCAAAACGACGAATCGCACCTCAAATCAAAATTAATGAACTTTGAACTTTCAAATTCTATATCTTGTGTCGAAACACATCAAATCAATTCGGAATGAATTTAAATTTTGCACACAAGTCATAAATGACATGACTGAGCTATGAAAATTTTCAGAATCGGATTTCGACCCCGATATCAAAAAGTCAACCTCTCGGTCAAACTTCCCAAAAATTCAACTTTCGGTATTTCAAGCCTAATTTCACTACGGACTTCCAAATAAAATTCCGATCACGCTCCTAAGTCCAAAATCACCATACAGAGCTGTTAGAATCATCAAAATTCTATTCCGGGGCCGTTTGCACATAATTTGACATCCGGTCACTATTTGAACTTAAACTTTTAATTTTTTATCAAAATTCCATATCTCGGGCTAGGGACCTCGGAATTTGATTCCGGGCATACGCCTAAGTCCCAAATCACGATACAGACCTACCAAAATTATCAAAACACTGATCCGTGTCCGTTTGCTTAAAATGTTGACCAAAGTCAACTCAGTTGAGTTTTAAAGCTCTAATTCACATTTTAATTCATTTTTCACCTAAAAACTTTTCTGAAAATTTTTACGGACTGCACACGCAAGTCGAGTAATGATAAATAGTATTTTTTGAGGTCTTAGAACATAGAATTAATTATTAAATTTAAAGATAACATTTTGGGTCATCACAGGTCTTAGATTGGAATTTATTGACTTGAATTTGCAGCATCAAAGCAAAGGAAAAATAATTCATTCTCTAGAGCAAATCACAACCAACTTCTCGAAAGGCAAAGCTTTCAGTCTTTATAATTAATTTGACTCATCTAAAGTGGAACATTTTAATGCACCCTTACAGAAAAAAGATCTCTTCTAGAGGATATCAAGACAACAACCTGATCTACTCTGTTTGAATTTTTCTTCCTATCCAACATATTTTTCTCGGCATTTTACCAATAATAAAATAATTCTATGATAATTCGTTATAAGTGCAGCAGACCCTTTCACAATTATTAACAAAATCCGAATGCACTTTTGTTAGATAATCATAAGAAAAACTATATTACAAAACAAATCCTTAGTTGATTTGAGAGAGATATGATACCAATTTCTTTTCTCATTCTAAAGTTCATGAAACCAAGTAAAGTTTCCAATGAAACATATGCTGAAAATCGGCGCTCCATATCATGATGAAGCCACTATTTCATATAAGAATGTGCAGATGTCTATTTCTTCTCTTTTTTGCCATTAGCTATTATCATAAGTAACCGTTGTGACTTTTAAAAATACTAGATTTAGAATATGAACGTTATGCGTGAATCCCTATATTAATGAATATAAGTTTTAAAAAGTTTACATAAATAAAAACTATGTGGAATCTTCTATCTATATAGAATAGGAGAAGCAAAGCCATATTATTGTGCCAAGTGTCAATATATAAATTAAACATGTGTCTAATTTTAGGACAAACGTCCAACTAATTTGGAGGTTCAAAAATAATTTAAAATAGAAATTTAAATATATGCTAATGCAGTTGAACTTATATGCTAATGTGTTCTGCGATTTTTTTAATTTGTTAAAAGAAGTTCAAAACGTTTAAAACTTCTTTAATTGGTTTACAAAAGTTCACAAACTTTAAAACTCCCAATTTAGTACACATCTACTTTGACTCCCACGTTTGTTGGTATAATTTTTTTAATTTGTTAAACCTGTAAATTAAAAAACAAATTACTTCAACCACGTCTGGAGTTACTCCCACGTTTGGAATTGGATAATGTGCAATATGGATAGATTTCAAAAATAAACCGGAAGAAACATATTTTTTTTTAAAATAACCACAATCATCTTCCCAAATGTGGGTATCCCAACCTAACTCCATAACTTATCCACTTTCTCCATAACTACATGACAATTTTATGCGGCTCCTTTTAATTCCTTTTCTATTCTCTTTTTGCTTTGGTCAACATACGAACTTTGCAAATATGGTTACAAAACTTCATGACATCAGACAAATTTCAAGCAACTCCATGCAATGGAATTTAAAAGTTAGAGAAGTTCGAATGTGAGAAATCCCGGATCGCTACAAACCTGAAATACCTTATTCGATAGAGTTGGTATTACCAGATGCAAAGGTAACATATTTATCATTGCTTTCACTTTTTTCTTCCTCTTCTTTGCTGCTATGGTTCATAGATTTTCCAATATGCAATTGTTTATTAGTTTCCAGCAATCCTCAAAAAGATGAAACTACCCACTTGAAGTGATTATGTGGTGTAGTCTTATTTTTATTTCTGTTTGTGAACATCTGATTGATAATTGCTTACTTATTTCATATGGACATCTTTAACTTGCGTCCTTTTGACCAATTCACGAATCAACATGATGTCGATGAGGCTGAATTATTCGGTAATTTTTCTTTTCCATTTAATTCTAATACTACGTTTATTAAAATTATGTGATTAACTTTTATATTTGTAGATATCATTGGTCAGGTTGTGACCTATGAAGCTGTTCAGACCTACAAGCAAGGAGACAACAAAAGTGTCTTTATGAATATTGAACTTGAAGATGATAAGTAAGTCATTCACAAATAGAAACTATACTTTGCAGTAAAACGGATTTTTTTTATTGTACTTTTTCTGTGAAACATATAGGAGGAACAAGATTTCGGCAACCTTATGGAGTGAACTTGTGGATCAAATTCAACCTCACTTGAATGCATCTACAGCTGATCCTTTGATTGTTGTTTTTCAACTTATGAAAGCTCAAAAATATTGAGGTTTTCCAATAGTTACATTTATATTTGATAAACAGTTTCAACATAATTTATAATTTTTTTATTTTATTCATAGGTAATTACTCAGTGCGTAGCTGTTGGTATGCTTCAAAAATATAATTGAATTCAAAA
The DNA here is from genome assembly GCF_000715075.1 of Nicotiana tabacum. Classification (NCBI taxonomy): domain Eukaryota; kingdom Viridiplantae; phylum Streptophyta; class Magnoliopsida; order Solanales; family Solanaceae; genus Nicotiana; species Nicotiana tabacum. Next base: position 114,998,574 of record NC_134098.1, on the reverse strand, counting down.
CTTCAATTATGACTTTTTTCCCAGTTGATTGCTTATGGACAAAGTTCAGCAATGACTAAAATATAATTTTGTCCTGCGGTGCTTACAAAATTTGAGAAAAGGGAGGGACAAGAAAAGGACTTAGAGTGAAACCATGTAGTACTAAAGGTTATGTCATAGTCATACATCTGCTGCATTTTCTTATTGATAATGAGGTTGAAAGGAGACTAAAGGTACAACTTTGTAATGGTTGAGTGCTTTTACTCAGTTTAAGAATTTGTATTCAAACTTTTCATAAGGTTCTAAAGATCTGAATGTGCTTATTTTGCTCCCTATTTTCAATTTTCGCTTCTACAATTTATGGGCTGAATGTTATGCGTATTATTACTTAGCTTATAGCTAGCTGCTGCCATTGCCTATGGTCTGCACAAGAAAGCTTCTAGGTCCTTTTCTCACTAGCTGTATTATAAGGGATAAGTCTATTTCCATATGATTTGAATGTATTAATGTGTTTCCTTTTCGTCTACCGTATTTTCAAATAATATTTTCTTTTAAAATGTTATATTTTACATTCTCCGCGCAATGCGTAGGTACGGATACTAGTTAAAAATAAATTTAAAGGAAAAATGAACTAAAATCAATAAATTTGTCTTGTCTTGTATTTTTTTTTTATCTTTATGGTAGTCAGTGTATACTTAAAATTAGTAACCAATATATATTATTGTTACTTTAGCCTTCAATTGGTGAACATAGAAAAAATTATGCATCAATTGCAAGGGATTATATATTATACCCAAAAAGAAGAAAAGGCACTCAACAGTAAGGAGTTAAAAAGAACGATAGTACAAATTTGAATCTTTGATTCCTCCCTCGATTAGAATATATGTCCCCCCACTTCTTGCAAATAAATTTATATAAATAAATTTTACGATTGCTAGGTTTCTTTTCTAAAACTTAATTTTATTTTATTTTTGTTCATCTTTTTCTAAAACAACACCTTATTCTTTGAAAATTACTATTTGTTTTTCACAATCAGAAATATAACAGATAATAAAAAACTTTCTTTTTTACATGTAATTTTTCCAACTCAGACAAAATCCCTCATGGTTTTCAATAAATTACACTTTTGTTGCTCTGTCCGTAGAGTTTATAATATTCTTTATAAAGTACTATGACGTGAAATGAAATTTTGACATACTTCAATTTATCAATGTTTCAAAACTATTTATATAAGTAGAAAAACTTTTGAAATTAAGATTTAATTTAATTTACTGTGCTTAAAGGTGATGATCCTACTAAACAAATAGGAGTATATAAAATTGACTAAATATCAGATAACTATGTCTGGCAATTATGTACTACTGTCATTCTACTATGTAATTTTAAGTCGTTTTAATAAACAAAGTCTGGTAAATTTCATATTGTAAATTAAAAAAAAGGCATATATGTAGCTGCAAAACATAGATTATGAGGAGTGAAACATAAAATAAAATTAAAAATAAAAACTTATTAAAACTATGTGTTGCGGTGTTGACTTCGATGAAATACCAAAGTTTCTAACAACTCAGAACACCATAATCTAAAATACAAAAGAGGCATAAGGATTAGATAGTAACTTACAAAACCCTACGGCAATTTGCTTTCGTTGATTTTTGCACTCGATGATCTTCATAAGTTCATCCAAACAATTTGACGTAGCATAAATATAAAAAAATAGGACGGTTGTGACTTCAATAGCTGTTTGAATCAGAAAACATAGCTTTTTGAAGTGTTCTTTTTTTTTTTTTAATTGTAGTTTCCTTCTCCCGGACGAATTTTCTATTAGATTGTCGTTTTTTACTGAATTAAAATATACGTACTTGAATTCAAGTTTTAAAGGAACAAAATCATAATTGAATAACTTGAATTCAAAATTTTAGTTAGTAGGTAAAGGTAATAATTATTTTCTTAATATTTAGGACAAAATTAACTTTGGTTATTAGATCTTTTCTTACGTAGAATATCCTAAATATTAAAAAAATATTTAAATGTCTATTTTGTCCAGTGTGAAGTCATATTATAAATGGTAAAAAATGCGAACGACATTTCACTAAGGACCTTCGTGCTTTTAATATAGTATAGATGGTAGACATTAGTTTTTTATTTTTATTAAATAAGATATTTTGTTTAATAAGAAGGATATTTAGGTAATTTGACTTTTAAATTTTAGGGTTTTTACTTTTAATATAGTGCTAGTTTTTCGTAGCACGTGTATGCTAAATAAAGCTACTCGGCTTGTTATTGTATGATGTATCTAATAGTCTCTAAGTATGTATGTGTGTATATATATAGTACTCTTTCTTCTAGCGAATTGAATCACCTGTCACACCCCTTTTTTTACCCGTAAAATAATATTATGTGGATTAAAGGGTTTTTCCAATTAAAGTGACAAAATTGAGTAAGGATTATTTTATTTACATAGTCGCTACTTGGAATTGATTTTGTTGGTGTTCCAAGTCACCTTTTATTTGAATCTCTAATCAAAGGGAGATTTGACTCTATTATTATTGGTCTGCGAAAATAAAGTCCGGGTAAAAAATTCTGTTAATCGGGGAGAAAGTGTAAGGCATTCCCCGAATCCCGTGGTTCTAGCACGGTCGCTTTTATTGACTAAAATTTGGCTTGAATTATTTTTAGATAAAGTGTGTATTATTTGCCTTAAGTTACTATTGTCTAGTGCTGCTTAATAATTAATAATTTTGGCCTAGGAGCGTGCAAGCACACAAAGTCCTTATTTGATTATATGTATTAAAATAAAGAACGTGTCGGTACACATGGTTTAAATACAATTAATATTGAAAAGTCAAGGAGCGGGAATGCACACATGACTACTTTATTAAAAAAAATATTGATCAAGGACCATGTATGAACACATGGTCTACATCTCAAACGTGCCTAAAATTGCCTATCGCTTAAATTAATTAAAAAACGCTTCTTTTTTATTTACTTGTTCGACTGAAAAAAAATATTATTATTAAAAACAATTTTTACTAATGCAAGACATTAAACCATGGTAAGCTTATATTAAACTTTCATGGTATTGGGCCACTTATTTTATTTAACAAAAAATAATTTATTGGTTTTAAAGAAAATGTCCATCTTACTTTCTATTGTCATTGGGCCTACAAATTTTAGCTTATTTGGCCCATGTTGCTTAAGAGCCTCGATGACCAAGACAACACAAAATAACAAGTATTCTTCTAAGCCCAAATTGCTTCTTACATTGATGTCCAAACTAAAAAAATTATTTTTTTCATAAAAGAAACTTACATGCTAATTATTATCTTTTATCTTCTTAACTAACTATTTCTCGAGGACTAACATAATATTTCTACTCCTCTACACCAATCATGGCACTAATCAAACTACACTCATTAACAACATAAAAAATACGACTAAATATAAAAACTACAAAAAACGGTAATACTTCAATGCTAAAGAGAAGAACTATATTAAGTATAACATTATGCTGACTATAATTCAAAGCATCAAAATATTTGAAGCTAGAAGTCTTTCTTAGATAATTATACATGAACCATGAGAGTAACTCACGGAAAAGAGCCCAAATTAAACAAACATGGTTAAAAGTGGGGTCTTTATCTTTTCCTTAAACTAAGTAATCTTAACAGAATGCAATTTCAATCACATATATAAAGAAGAAAACGATACTTTAATTAATTTTTAACAGATTTACATGATGATAACACTAATATAACATTCATCTTGAAACAAAATCAGATCTAATATGTTCCATCAACCAAACCGGGATCAAATCCTTCTTATTATCATCAAGAATCTGCAATATAAGAATTTGAAAGTTACCTGATTTGTAGAATAATAAAATACAGTAGTGCAGCAATAAAAAAAACTCAGCATCAAATACAGTAGAAACAACAGCAACTCAAGTGTTAAGACAACCCAGAAAACTCAACAAAGATGGTTGAAACTGGTAGCTATCAACTTCACAAATTGCCTAAGGGATCTTTCTATTTTTCTCGAGGTTTTTGCACTCAAATAATCCTCACAAAACTCTGAAATTTCAGTTTGTTATATGTATTAAGCTGCTGATTTTTCTCAAAGATATATGTCTTTAAGCAGCTCTCCAAGATATGTCTCAGTATAAGATAGAGTGTGTAATAGAGTGTCCCTCCTTTTCACTGAGTAAAGAGCCCTTTAAATAGGCAAATAAATCAGCTTTTTTTGGACAGATTTTAGTTCACCAAAAGTCTGTCCAAAAGACTGACTTTGTGTGCTAAACACTGTTCAAAAGCTGTCAAAAAGTATTATACTTGTCACCACACAATGACTTTTGAGTTTTACACTCCAAAGTCTTTGCACAGTAAAAACAATCAAACTTGTACTATTCCTTCTTTAATTTCAGCTTTTATCAACACAAAAATTCAAATACTCAAATCCAATAAAAACAAATTCACTAAGCACTTGAAACTTCTATCATAAACTATCATGACTAAGCAAATAGCTATTTCAAAACTAATGAATAACTAATTATCAGTGATTAATAACTATGAACGACTAAGCTAACATAGATTAAACACAACTAATAATAAAAGTATAAATAATAATAATAAAAATTATGCTAGACATAAAAAAAATCAGAAATTATGCTAGACATAAACTAAATACAATACAATTAGAAAAAATAGACAAAGAAAATGAGAATAGGGGTATACCAAACGAGGGTGTTCGGGGTGGTCGCCGGAATTTGGCCAGATTTTTAGTTGCCGAATTTTCGGGAGGGAATTGACATCAATAGGTAGGTCTTGATGAGCTCTATCTGTTGATATAGGTATTGTGGGGGTGGTAGTGGCCGGAACTTCAAGATTTTGGGCAAAAAAGTGGCGGCTAAAGTTTCCTAGATCTAAAATTCAAGGCGTTTGAGGGGGTTTTGAAGGATTTGGTTTGGAGATATGGAAAGAGGAGGTTGTAGAGATTACATGGTGTGAATTTGGGGGTGTTTGGAGGTTGGCCTCCGCAGGTGGGTGATTTCCAACAGCGGCGGCGGCGGCGGAGAGAAGAGAGAGAGAAGAGAGAAAGAGTTATGGGGGAAATGAGGTAATTTTTCAGATTTTTGAGGCTTTAAATACCTCTTGAGAGATAAAATACGGACCATTAGATCAAGGGGTGAGATTTGATCTTGGGTCACTTAATGAAACGACGTAGTTTTGAGGCAAAACTACATCGTTTCGGACCCTTTCAAGGGCAGCCCCTTATCTTGCACTTTTGGCCATTTTCTCTTTCAAATTTGGCCTAATTTATTTCTTAATCCTACTTATTAAACTAAATTTATACAAATAAATAAATTAATTAAGCAACTTATTCAAATAATCAATTAACTAGATTAATTCACCAATTGAATAGTTAGTTAATTCCTAAAATGCACAAATAAAAAAAGAACTATTTTTTGATATTTTTATGATAGGAAATATGCAATCAAAGACACAAAAATTGGGAAATATAATTAAAGCAACAAAACACTAATGACTTAGGAGGTGTTAAAATAGTACAAAAATTAGGTATTCACAGCTGCCCCTCTTTGCTCGAGAACATGAAGAGTTTTCGTGCAAAGAAAAGTGAATGCCATGGCTAATATTTTCTCACATATCACTCCAATGAAAGCATTTTTTTTAATGGTGACCGAACCCTGCTTCCGAGGTTGCCTACATATCCTTGTTTAGAGGAATCAGGTCAGTGTAGTTCTGGAAAAAATTTGGTAGCTGGGACTACCAAATACTAGATTTAAGACTGTTGTTGCTACTGTTGTTGCTATTACTGTTACTTGCTGCTTACATCAAAAGGAAAAAAGAAAGAACTACATATGTCTGGAAACTAAGAGTTACAATTTGTTGAGTTAGAAAAAGCTAAAGTATCTAATTTGTTGAAATGAAGACAACGAGAGTAGTATAAACTAACTATGTGAGGATATGCAACCACGGGGGAAAGTAACTTATGTTACCAGAGGAAATGGAATTAGAGGATGGTACCCTGTATTATGGAAAAGGGAATGTAACCAGGGGTTGGTACCCTGTATTACTGAAAGAAGTGTAACCAGGGGTTGGTACCCTATATTATCGAAATGAGTGTAACCAGGGGTTGGTACCCTGTATTACCGAAAAGAATGTAACCAGGGGTTGGTACCATGTATTACAAAAGGAGTATAACCAGGGGCTGGCACCCTGTATTACTGAAAGGAGCGTAACCAGGGGTTGGTACCCTTGTATTACAGAAAGGAGTGTAACCAGGGGCTGGCACCCTGTATTACTGAAAGGATGCTGAATCCCCTGGGCGAAAAGGTTCTACCTAGGTTAAACTACGAAAAGCAAACCTGGGCAAAGAGTACTTCTACCCGAAAATATGAGCTGGAACCCCCTAGGCGAAATGATTCTACCTGGGCTAAGCTACATTTAACAGTCTGAGCAAAGAGTACTTCTACCCGAAAACTATGAGTTGGATCTCCCTAGGCGAAAAGGTTCTACCTGGGTTAAGCTACGAAAAATAGCCTGAGCGAAGAGTACTTCTACCCGGAAATTATGAATTGGATCTCCCTAGGCGAAAATGTTCTACCTGGTTAAGCTATGAAAAACAAGCATGGGCGAAGAGTACTTCTTTCCGAAAATATGAGATGGATCCCCCTAGACGAAAAAGGTTCTACCTGGGTTAAGCTATTATAAAACATCTGAGCGAAGAGTACTTCTACCCGGAACTATGAGCTGGATCCCCCTAGGTGAAAAGGTTCTACCTGGGTTAAGCCAAAAAAAACAGCCTGAGCGAAGAGTACTTCTACCCGAAACTATGTGATGGATCCCCCTAGGCAAAAAAGTTCTACCTGGGTTAAGCGACGAAAAGCAAGCCTGGGCAAATAGTACTTCTACCCGAAAATATAAGCTGGATTCCCTTAGGCAAAAAGTTTCTACCTAGGTTAAGCTACGAAAAGCAACCTGAGCGAATAGTACTTCTACCCGGAACTATGAGCTGGATCCCCTTAGGCGAAAAAGTTCTACCTGGGTTAAGCTATGAAAAGCAAGCTTAGGCGAAGAGTACTTCTACCCGAAAATATGAGCTGGATCCCCCTAAGCAAAAAGGTTCTACATGGGTTAAGCTACATAAAACATCCTGAGCGAAAAGTACTTCTACCCAGAACTATGAGCTGGATCCCCCTAGGCGAAAAGGTTCTACCTGGGTTAAGCTACGTAAAACATCCTGAGCGAAGAGTACTTCTACTCGGACCTATGAGCTGGATCCCCCTAGGCGAAAAAGTTCTACCTGGGTTAAGCTATGTAAAACAACCTCAGCGAAGAGTACTTCTACCCGGAACTATGAGTTGGATCCCCCTAGGCGAAAATGTTCTACCTGGGTTAAGCTACGAAAAACAAGCCTGGGCGAAGAGTACTTCTACCTGGAACTATGAGCTGGATCCCCTAGGCGAAAAAGCTCTACCTAGGTTAAGCTACGAAAAACAACCTAGGCGAAGAGTACTTCTACCCGGAAATATGAGCTGGATCCCGCTAAGCGAAAAGGTTCTACCTGGGTTAAGCTACATAAAACATCCTGAGCGAAAAGTACTTCTACCTGGACCTACGAGCTGGATCCCCCTAGGCTAAAAAGTTCTACCTGGGTTAAGCTACGTAAAATAACCTGAGCGAAGAGTACTTCTACCCGGAACCATGAGCTAGATCCCCTTAGGCAAAAAAGTTCTACCTGGGTTAAGCTACGTAAAACACCCTAAGCGAAGAGTACTTCTACCTGAAACTATGAGCTGGATCCCCCTAGGCGAAAAGGTTCTACCTGGGTTAAGCTACGTAAAACAACCTGAGCGAAGAGTACTTCTATCCGGAACCATGAGCTGGATCCCCCTAGGCGAAAAGGTTCTACCTGGGTTAAGCTACGAAAAAATAACTTGAGCGAAGAGTACTTCTACCCGGAACTATGAGATGGATCCCCCTAGGCGAAAAGGTTCTACCTGGGTTAAGCTACGTAAAATAACCTGAGCGAAGAGTACTTCTACCCGGAAACTATGAGCTGGATCCCCCTAGGCGTAAAGGTTCTACCTGGGTTAAGCTACATAAAACATCCTGAGCGAAGAGTACTTCTACCTAGAACTGTGAGCTGGATCCCCCTAGGCGAAAAGGTTCTACCTGGGTTAAGCTACGTAAAACAACCTGAGCGAAGAGTACTTCTACCTAGAACCATGAGCTGGATCCCCCTAGGCAAAAAGGTTCTACCTGGGTTAAGCTACGAAAAAACAACCTGGGCGAAGAGTACTTCTACCCGGAACTGTGAGCTGGATCCCCTAAGGGGAAAAGGTTCTACCTGGGTTAAGCTACCAAAATGATCTGTATGAACAATAATGATGCATGCTGAAAATAAAAGAAAAGGGAGATTTTGCAAAAACTTACCTTTGGTGACATTCGTCCTTTAGGAATCGACATTCTGCACTGTATTGTTCCTGCTGCAAACAAATAAAAAATGTGAGTTTTAAAAAGTGGTGGTCGATTTGTGGCCTTGATGTCTTTGGTATCTTGGCTTTATGCCTATCTTTTTTATGATGACTTCCTGAATACCACGGTTGGCCGCGTGGGACTTAACCTTCTCAACTTTATTTTTACTTTGTGGCATTTCACTTTCGACTTCTTTCCTCAACACTTTCAATTTCAGAGCATTGGAGGAACCTTTGGCTTTTCAAACTTTGCCAAAACGGTTAGCCACTTGAGACTTAACCTTTTCAACTTTATTTTGCCCTTGTAGGCACTTTTAATTTGATTTTGAAGCATCGGCCGCCATGGCCAGTCGGGGTCAACTTGATGCCCGTGCCGAGACTAGGTGCCTTTTTTGCATATTAGCTTGTATCAAACCAGAGTCCTGTAAATCAGTCTTGCTATCCCTTCTTTGCCTTAGTTTCAAAACAGAGTTAGACCAAAAGGGATTCAAGGAAAAACAAACACTAGAATGTAGAATGAATTTAAACAAGAGGTATCCCTTTCGGGGAAAGGAAAGAAGGACTTATCTGGAGTACATGCAGATTTCAATGAACATGACATACTTTTTGGGCTGGATGCATGATCTGTGTAAACTGTCTGACTCTCAGAAATTCATCAAAACTTTTGCCTCGAAACCGAGAAACAATGCCCAGGACTATTAATACCAATGGCTGTGAAGATCCTCTTTTCGATCAGTAGTGCCCTTTCCGGGTTTTCACAAGCTAATCTCTCTCATTTCTCTTCTCACCATCGCCTTATAGTGCCCTTTACAGGTTTTCACTAACAAGACTCTCTCATTTTCATTTTCTCTGCTCTGCAATGCCCTACGATGGCCGTGAGGATTTTCACCAATAAGACTCTCTTATTTTATTTCTCTCATTTGGTTGTATCATATCCAAGTAACTGTATCATCCAATTCTTGAACATTCTCGTTGATTGATCGGAAGGACTTAAAAAGGATTTGGGTAAAAAAGATTTGGATTGAATTACAACTTTGGAACCTTTAAAGCGAAACCATCTTCGACCATCTATAACAACTGCCCTAGTTTCATTTTTTTTTTTGGAAATGTTGATTTTTATTTTGGTGTGACTGAACCCCAGAGAGAGGCTGCCTATGTATCCTTTCAGAATCAAGTCGAACGTAGTTCAATTCACTTTGTTTTGATTTTCTTTTGTTGTTTTTTTTTCTTTAATTTTCTTTTCTCTTTTTTTTTTCATAAAAACTTCTAGGATCCAAAGAGGGTAATCAAAAAAAAGTATCCGGCTCAAGAGGGTTTGCAAAGGGTTGATAGAGTTTGGGTAGCGAGAATGAAAGCCTTCGTCATCCCAATCAGAAAACATTAAAGATGCGTAAAAAGGGTCAAACATAATACCTTTTGGTAGTGTCTGTATAGACAGTAGTCTCGGAGACATTTCCTTCGATATCTCCCAATACAACGCTCCCTTTTGGCAGTAATCTTGTTACAATGAATGAACCATTCCAATCTGGAGCCAATTTTTCTTTGGCTTCTTCATGATGCTAGAGGATACGTCTTAGGACGAGTTGCCCCACTTTGAACTTTCCGGGCCGCACTTTCTTGTTGTAGGCACGGGCCATTCTTTGTTGGTACAACTGCCCGTGGCAAACTACGACCATACATTTTTCATCAATCATAGTCAATTGTTCCAAGCCGGTTCTTGACCCAATCTTTATCCTTAATCTTGGTTTCAACAATGATCTGAAGAGAAGGAATTTCAACTTCTTCCGATTTCATTTGGACTTGGCTTAGGCCTAGTGTTCCAATTCTTTGTTTATTTTCTCACAAGCCTTATCTTTAACACATTCTGCTTCTTGATTCATTATTTATAGGTCTGATGGCGTTTTAGGATCTGGGCATGAAGTCCGCAAGCATGTCATGTTATTAAAATCTGCATTAACAGAACTTCAAAAAGAGAATAAGAAAGGTGACAAGATTATGAAAAGAGAACATTCCTAGACAATGAAATATTATTTTTTTTATTTTTTTTTGAATTTGATTTTTTTCATTTTGAATTTAAAAGATAGAAGGGTTTTCATCGGAAAGTAAGACAATAATGTAAAACATCCGGATTACATCCTGAAATAATCTGGACGCAGAAAGGATAACAAGACTGGCTACCGAGTCTCCCGTCTGATGGGAGACTTTCAGGTTTGGCGACCATTTTTTGCTTTTCTTCTGTCTCGGCAATGGATGCAATGGCTTTCAATGCCGGATCAAATTCTTCATCTTCACGGATCATTCCAACTACTGGCTCATTGGTGTGAACATGCAAAGGATTGTTCATCATATTAAGGGCATCTTCATCCCTAAGCATTATTGCCTTGACCTCGATGAGGTCTTCCACTGTTCTCTTAAGATTCCAACAGTCTTCCTGTATCATGTCATACTGCTCTAGAGTGGTATTCACATCTAGCATTAGCCCGGTGCGAGGGGGACTCTGGGCTTGGCCGGTTCGGGGCCACTGGCTGCAACAGACCTAGCCTGACTAGCTTTTGGAACAAGCTCGAGTATGATTCACCAATAGGGGTGAACTGATTCTTTCTGAAAGGCTCTCTTGGGCAAGGATTGTATTGGGGATCATTTGGTTGGGGGATTATATGGAACTTGGTAAGAACGGGCATTTCTGGAAAGTGGATCTCGATTTTGTGTATAATGCAGTGGCCGTATGTAAGGTTGCGCGTTCATCACTGCATAAGGAGGCGGTGCAACGACCTGTGATGTGGCTTTAAAGGTAGCGTAACTCAAGATTCGACCCATTATTTTTTAAACCATTTTCGATCATCTCCCCAATTTTGATAGCCTCGGCGAACGAATTACCCATAGCGGACATCGTGTTCTAGAAGTAGTCCGCTTCTTGGGCCTATTGGAAGACCGTAACCATTTCTGCTTCGTCCATATGAGTCTTTACGATGGCGGCTTGTTCGCGCCATTTGACAGCATATTCACGGAAACTTTTTGCCGTTTTCTTTGTCAAACTGGACACATAGTTCTCTTTTTTTGGATTTTTACTCTTGTTTTCTTTTCTTTCTTTCTTTTCTTTTCTTTCCTTTCTTCTCTCTTTTTTTTCAGATTATTTGATGCAATGATCGAATCTGATGGGGATTTCCTACGTATCATGACGCCGCATGAATCAGATCTTGCGTAGTTCAGGAAGATTGGGAATAGACTGGCCCATTTTTTATTTTCTTTTCTTTTTTTTATTTATAAAGACTTTTAAATATATTTTTTGAGTTTTTTTTTCTTTTTATGGAATTTTGATTTTTTTAAAAAAAAGGAATTCTAAAGAAGGAAGAAAATATTTTGGATTTTGATTTGAAGATTCTTTTTGTTCTTTGTTTTTTCGAATGAAAGGCTTCGGAAAAGAAGGAAAATATTTTTGGATTTAATTTTTTTTTTTGGATTTTCTAAGGAAAGAATTCTAGAGAGGGAATCAAGGAAAGGGAAATTATTTTTGATTTTTTTTTAAAATTGAGACCGGAACCGATGAGGTTTGCCTACGTATCTCATATTCGGTGAGAATCAGACCCGCGTAGTTCGGTGGATGAGAAATAAAAAGGTAAACTAACTCTTATTTTTTTCATATACAATTAATCAGACAAAATTTCCTAGCAAAGAAAATATTTTCAATTTTTTTTCGATTTGTTTTTATTTTTTTTTGAATTGGTGAAAGAAAAACTTCTAAAGAAGAAAAAAAATAAATATATATTTTTGAATTTTGAATTTATTATTTTGTTTTTTAAAATTTTAAAAGAAAGAAAATATTTTTTTTGGATTTTGGGAGAAAGACTTTTTTTTTAAAAAAAGAAGAAAATATTTTTGGATTTTTGGTCTCAAAAAAAGAAACTTCTAAAGAAGCAATTAAAGGAAGATATCTTTTTGGATTTTTGAAAATTAGGAGCTGGAACCGATGAGGTTTGCCTACGTATCTCACATCCGGTGAGAATCAGACCCGCGTAGTTCGGTCAAAACTGACTATTTATTTATTTTATTCTTTTCATGAAAATTAATCTTTAAAAACCATATGCACTAGACCACATCATTTTTTCTCTGTTCATTCAACTGATTTATGCTGAAGTCGGTCGACATGCAAGCCTCCCAAATAATGCAACAAGTAGCACATAACATGACATAATAGTCTCAACAAGGTACCTGTCCTAAAACAGAACTCGGCCCCTACATCGAGCGATGCTAAGTCAAATGCACATGATGCAAATAAAGCGTAGCCTACTAGGGATATTCATTGCTTGTGGCTTGTTCTTCTAAGTTTGTAAATCCTAAAGGAGATGGTATCTAGACCTGGCTTACCCGGGCGGACAACCCGAGCCGAGGAGCGTCAAGCGTCACCAGTAGTAGAACAGCACTGGCTAGCTAACGGCTCTCCCGCCTAAACACGTGTGACTAAATCCTTCACCAGAAGCTGGTAGGCTAACTGGATTTATCTCAAGACAGAAATTTTGTGATGCTGGTAGGCAAACACAACATAACAAATTATCAGAAGACTCAGAGGGATGCGAGAGAAGACACAATTTATATGTACAGTTCAACGTTTTCGTCCCTTTTACCCTTCGACACTGTCACGACCCAAAATCTAAAAGGTCGTAATGGCGCCGGACACCACTGTCAGGCAAGCCAACCATAATCAATTAACTTAATTACCCATTTTAGTATTTTTGAAATAAAAATTTCTTTAATAAAATTGTAGAGATAAAAACTCATAGAGTAAATGATAAATATTTTTGCAGCTAAATTTCTAAACAATTCACAACCATTCCCAAAATCCGGTGTCACAAGTGCATGAGCATTTACTAGGAAATTAAAATAAAATACAGCATCTGTCCAGAATACAAATTAGACAGGAAAATATAATAACTCTGAAGGAGATTCTGTTAGCTGCGGATCGTAATATAGAATGCAGCTCACCTGTGTCCCCACAATTTTTATAACACCTCTGCGCCCACAAGGCCGCTATACATATATGTACCTGCACAATAAAATGTGCAGCAAGTGCAGTATGAGTACGAAAATAACGTGTACTCAGTAAGTATCAAGCCTAATCTCGAAGAGGTAGAGACGAGATGGCCGACTATGACACTCACTATGGGTCAATAATATTAAATAATCATGAAGATAGAAATATTTACATCAACGATGATTCACATAATTAACAATAATTTATTGAACCAGTAGAAGTAATTAAATTCCTTCAATTCCAATAATTCTCAGTAAAATAATTAAATTCCTTCAATTCAAATAATTTCTAATCTATTAAGTAAATCCTTCAATTTCAATAAAAATTCCAGTTTATCAAATAGCTTTACAAGCTACAATTTAATTTTAATAAATTTCCAATTTATCAAATAACTTTACAAGCTGTAATGAACTGTCCAAGTATCGTGTAATTATTATTATTATTAAGCACGATTTCTGTCGAGGACGTACGGCCCGATCCAGAGTGTCGTGTACACTGCCGAGGGACGTGCGACGCGATCCATAGATGCATCTATACTGCTGAGGCGTTCGGCCCACTCCACAAGAAAGGAGGACATTTTCTTATGTGCCTCCGGAAGGACAGTATGTTTATTATAAGATAAATTTGGGAGGAGAACAATTTCTTTTTAACAATTAATTGATTTAAACAAAAATTAAGCATATGAGATTTTCATCCTTTAATATCTTTATCTAACAATTCACAATATATTCATATAGATATCAATTAATATAAATAAATCAAAGAATACAATCTACACAAGAAAGGCATGCTTTGAGTCCTAAATTACCCGGACTTTAGCATCTAATAGTAGCTACGCACGGACTCTCGTCACCTCGTGCGTACGTAGCCCCCCACAATTAGCATTTATTTAATTTTTAATCACCTAGGAGGTAATTTCCCTCTCACAAGATTAGACAAGAGACTTACCTCGTTTTGCTCCAATTTAATCCACTATAAGGCCTTTTCCACGATAATCCAACTCTGCCTGGCTCGAATCTAGCCAAAATAATTTGATACAATCACTAAAAATTATAGGAATTAATTCTATAAGAAAATACTACATTTTTAATAAAAATTTCGAAATTAATAAAAATTCATCCGTGGGGCCCACATCTCGGAATCCGGCAAAAGTTATAAAATCCGACAACTCATTCAATTATGAGTCCAACCATACCAGTTTCACTCAAACTCGACTCCGAATCAATACCGAAATCTCAAAAATTCGTTTCTATGAGATTTCTAAAATTTTCCAAATTTCAATCTCAAAACACTAATTAAATAGTGAAAACAATGATATATTTGTGTATATAGACCAAATCCGAGTTGGAATCACTTACCTCAAATGTCTTTCCTTGAAACATTTGCCAAACGTCGCTTCTGCTCAAGCTCAAGTTTGTCAAAAATGGCAAATGGGTCGAATGCCTCTGTGTTTATAACTTACAGATCTGCCCAGTTCGATCTTGGGAGCTCGATCTCGGGAGCTCGATCTCGGGGAGCTCGATCTCGGGAGCTCGATCTCGGGGAGCTCGATCTCGGGGAGCTCGATCTTGGGAGCTCGATCTTGGGAGTTCGATCTCGGGAGCTCGATCTCGGGAGCTCGATCTCGGGAGCTCGATCTTGGGAGCTCGATCTCGGGAGCTCGATCTTGGGAGCTCGATTTTTGGGCCTCGATCTTGGGCTCGATCATAGCCCAGAATTTCCAGCAAAAGAGAAAAAAATTGCAGCAACTGTTTAAGTCCAATTTGTGATCCGTTAACCATCCGTAACTCACCCGAGGCCCTCGGGACCTCAACCAAATATACCAACAAGTCCTAAAACATTATACGAACTTAGTCGAACCTCTAAATCACATCAAACAATGCTAAAACTATGAATCATACCCCAATTCAAGCTTAAGGAAACTAAAAATTTTTAACTTCTACATTCGATGTCGAAACCTATCAAATCAACTCCGATTGTCCTCAAATTTTGCACACAAGTCATAAATAACATAACAGAGCTATGAAAATTTTCGGAACTATATTCCGACTCCGGTATCAAAAAGTCAACTCCCCGATCAAACTTCCAAACTTAAATTCTTGTTTTAGCCATTACAAGCCTAATTTCACTACAGACTTCCAAATAAAATTCCGATCACGCTCCTAAGTCCAAAATTACCATACGGAGCTATTGGAATCATCAAAATTCTATTCCGGGGTCGTTTTCACATAATTCGACATCCGATCACTATTTGAAGTTAAATTTTATTTTTAATCAAAATTTCATATCTCGGGCTAGGGGCCTCGGAATTTGATTCTGGGCATACACCCAAGTCCCAAATCACGATACGGACCTACCGAAACTGTCAAAACACTTATCTAAGTCTGTTTGCTCAAAAAGTTGACTAAAGTCAAACTTGGCCTTTTAAAGCCAACTTAAGGAAATAATTGTTTCAATTTCAACCCAAACACTTCCAAATCCCGAACCAACCATCCCACAAGTCATAAATCATTTAAAGCACATACGGGAAGTTTTATTTAGGGGAACAGGGTTCTAAAAGTCAAAACGACCGGTTGGGTCATTACATTCTCTCCCACTTAAATATACGTTCGTCCTCGAACATGCTAAGGAGTGTTCCGGAGTTATCCAAAATTACTGTTGAACACCTCGTGCACCTACCCGTGCTACCACACCCAGTTGAGCACATTAACTCGTGCCAATCTTAAAATTCTCCCATTTATTTAGGCAAATAAGCCTTAGAGCCCAATTCTAACATCCAGAATTCTCCACCATGCCTGTCTCCAACCTATGAATGTCGTAACAATCACTACAAGATGCACTAATACATGATTGCATACCTTTGTTGAATTTAGACCATGCACTGCATCATTCACATGACTATAATAACATCCTCCGATAACAATAGCCAAAATTCCATGAATCTGATGTTCACAACACACCTCATGATACATATAAGTCATGTTCCAACTCTTGAAATGCTTCTACGATGGAAGAAATGTGTAGAAATTCATAATTAACTGCCGAGTCAACAATTATTGAGTTTCTCCTTCTGACAAGAACCATTGCCTCATTATAACCATATAATGGTATTTGCTATTTATTATACTTCATATAATCCGATCGCACTGATCCTGAATCCAAAAATCTCGTCTCACCAAGTATAAGCTGCTCAGGCAATAAACCACCTCAGACGCGATCAAAAAGCCTCATATGTCGCCATAATGAGCTAATAAGCTACAGACTCGATTACGATACATAAGAAAAATGAACTCTATAAAGGATTTCTCAACCCACATGACTAATTAGACAACTGAAAAGGTGTCATGAACCTTCCTTAGAAAAAGGGACACAAACACACAAAATAGAATATAGGAGACTGTACTCAACATCACATTATTGCGACGTGCAACCCGATCCACACATGATACCGTTGCGGCGTGCAACCCGATCCAAACAACATACCCGTGGCGGCGTGCCACCCGATTCGCACAAAAGAATCTAAAAGAAAATACTTACCGAGCTAAAATGCTCATTACTACAAAATATCCGAATATCGGACACAAGCACGCCCAGGGCATAATATTATCCCTGGAAGGACCGACAGCGCCATACGCTACAAAACTCAAGCACATCTAAGGTACGATATATGATCTGAATCTCGAGAGCCATCCTGCTCACATAACACCATCGCTACGCGGAACCTCATCACATAAGAAATTTATCAAGCCGTTTCATAACTCACATGGTACAATATAGTATTACATGAAATAACCGACGACAAAATGACATCCAACGTCCGAATACTCCAACATAGGGAGCTTTTATGCTGAAATGAACACATCCGGCCTGATATAGAGCCCGTATTCATATTTAAATCCATCCACAGACCTCAAGCCGATTCTGATCGCACCGTACTAGGCTAATAACCTTTCAAGGATCCATAATAACCCTTTTTCCCATAACACACAAGAATAACCATCATAATCGGAACAACTTCCACAGTCCACAACCAAATGAACAGAGCGCCCTCCAGGCATAAATTCTCGAATCAGCGATATTACCACAATCTTCATACTTGGTTTCAATCTTCACTTAATCAAGTGACTACATGTCACTCTTACACAATATTTCCATGAGACACACTCCTACGACCTTTCGCACCAGGTAACAAGTCTGCACATCCATGCTACCGGTTACACTAATGCTGTAAAGCATATCAAAATCCACAAATCAATACACAAGGTCTCTTATACTTGACATCGACCTTAGATGATGCCAAAAACAATACCATCTTACTTTAAATATCTAAATCCCTTTCCTGCTCATCCGAGCTCATGACATCCTTGTCAACACCGAACCGAAATCTTAAATCCTCAACTTTCGAATCCCATGCTACTTAGTGCACTTAACCACGCCAATGCGCAGGAGTACAAGAATTCCATCATAACTCCCGAACCACTAATAGGGTAAACACTTCATCATATAGAAACCTTCTTCTTAACTCATTTCAAGAGAACCATTGCAGCACGTGACTGAATTCCCATATCCGTAGAAAATACCGGCCTCAAGTAGTGGTCTAAACCACCATAACTTTTCTGGGATCCCTCTACACATAACATGTCATAATACTTGAATTCCTTCAAATAAAATCAATTACGGCGGCCATCAAGCCTCGCACGTACCGCCACAATTCACATGCATAATTCAATGCGCTGAAGGAACTAATCATTGCCACCATTGTGCCGATTCAACCATTGTTAGCCGATCCGTCTTTTCTCAATTTACTCTCAACTTGCCTTAAAAATAATAATAGTTCCATTCATTACATCACGAACTCAAATCCGCACTCATCCCAAGTAACCTTATTTCACGAGACCACGCTATTTCAAAACCCACTAATTATTTCATATCCCTTCTTGTGGGCACTTTTTACATCTTCAACTGGTACACCCATTCTGATATTTCTTTTATGAATCCGAAATTATTTTCTTCCGTTTTTCCAATGCTATACCACAACCTGAAGATAACGTAGAGTACTCCAAACCCCGTTTCATAATCTACTACAAAAGCTCGATACTCAACCATACTATAGACTCGAGATCCTTAGACACCACACTTTAAATTTTTGGACCCGCTAAGACCGTTATTGAGAGTCACTTGCTCTGACTTGTTCCCAAACATGATCAATTCCAAGTCCCTGCTAGCATATGGACACTTTATCAAGGAAACATCCGACTGTCTCACTTTCCTGTGCATTACATCTACACGAAGCATAAACTCTGAGTCTTCCAAAAACCTGAATATGAATTGATAAGGCCAAATATGGCACACATTCCCCAAATCCTTTACTCAAATTACCACTGATGTTTTCTTTCCTTAGTTGCAATGACCCACCAATGCACCGATAACCAGAAACCGCACAACTTGACACTACGCAATCCAATCATAGGCGATGGGGCTCTCCCACTTAGCTTGAAGCTACAATTACAAAATTCTGGAATCCACTGAGATTCTTTCTTCATCGTTGACATGATCCTGCACACGCAACTCGCCAAATTTTCTCTAAATCCTTCTATTAACCTTTAATAAACACTCCGAATCACTAGCCACATTTACATATTAAATCTCTTATCGGGTAGCCAGAATTTTATTTTTTTCCGCAGAAGCTTCGTCAACACCACGCGACCGTTAACCTGCTCACAGGAGATAACCCACTTGTGGAAATTACATGCCAAAATATTCCTACGTCATTGCACTGGGTGCAATTACTACAAAATCAGTAGATCATCCTGAGTTCAAGCTCATTCACTAGCTACACCAGTCCGTTCACTCCTCATGGACGTCAACTAAAGGTGCGACAATACATTCCAATCCAAAGCCATGTTGTATCCTTCTTCATATCAAGCAACTCCCTCCTGTTGTATCCAATCTTCCTCAATATAGCAGCCAATATTCTAAATTAAGTCCGTAGACCTAGTCACTGTCCATTTTACATCCCAAATCACTCAAAATGTTCCTCAAGACATGTAATCATCCTACCACGTAACCCATATGCTACCTTGCCACTCTCCCACTTTGGTCAACCATCTCCTTTAAGCAACTACTCTGCTTCTGTTTTCTTACACTTGGCCTTTTCGGAACCTAACCACTACAAGGCACCTTCCACATGTCCTTCCTCATCCTTCGCTGCCCAGTTGTTGCCTTAACTCAAAATCCGTCTCTGTAGCATTTGAACCAATAGCTCGTTACCAGCTTTAAATCTTTTTGACGATCATCCTTCTCGAGACATCAATACTAGAAATGCTGCTTCGATCCTGAATTACTGCACACCGTGATCTCTAACGACTGCTTCCCCTATACCAATTCCTAACACCCCGTCGTGAAGGCGAGTTGAAGAAAACCATAACACTGGCGAACCTTAACGCATTTTACAAGGCGATGACACCACATCAAAATTGAGAACTCTACCACACTCGAAAATATCAAGCTTCGTTACTCTATCAAACCCCAACATGAACATTCATAGTCCGGTTGCCTTTTCTCCGCTGGAATTAAAACATGGAACCTCTGAATCATGTACTGAGAAAACCTTCTTTCAAGTCATTTACTGCCCTGACACATAGACAGGCATTTTTCCATTAACACTATGCGATAACAACACACGAATCGTCATAACAATCAATGCCAAATCTCAAACCTTAGGTAGTACTGATATTTAATTTGAAATGACAGAGCGGCCTTTCGCAAGGTGATGACAATAGCCCAATTAATTACACAAGGAGAAGTATCTTGTACTACATCTGTAGTACCATTAAAAATTTCCTCGATCCTCAATGTATAACAAGCGCTTCACGTCGCATAAGATTGAATAGGAAGGAAATGTAGGCATAAGCCTCAAAGGAATTGAATCACACGATGAAGAATCAAAAAGGGAAGTATTCCTAACAGCCCTGTAGCCTCTCGAAGATAAGCACAGACGTCTCTATACCGATCCGCAAGACTCTACTAGACTTGCTCATGACTCGTGAGACCTAAGTGAACCTAGTGCTTTGATACCATGTTTGTCACGACCCAAAATCCAAAAGGTCGTGATGGCGCCGGACACCACTGTCAGGCAAGCCAACCATAATCAATTAACTTAATTACCCATTTTAGTATTTTTGAAATAAAAATTTCTTTAATAAAATTGTAGAGATAAAAACTCATAGAGTAAATGATAAATATTTTTGCAGCTAAATTTCTAAACAATTCACAACCATTCCCAAAATCCGGTGTCACAAGTGCATGAGCATTTACTAGGAAATTAAAATAAAATACAGCATCTGTCCAGAATACAAATTAGACAGGAAAATATAATAACTCTGAAGGAGATTCTGTTAGCTGCGGATCGTAATATAGAATGCAGCTCAACTATGTCCCCACAATTTTTATAACACCTCTGCACCCACAAGGCCGTTATACATATATGTACCTGCACAATAAAATGTGCATCAAGTACAGTATGAGTACGAAAATAACGTGTACTCAGTAAGTATCAAGCCTAATCTCGAAGAGGTAGAGACGAGATGGCCGACTATGACACTTACTATGGGTCAATAATATTAAATAATCATGAAAATAGAAATATTTATATCAATGATGATTCACATAATTAACAATAATTTATTGAACCAGTAGAAGTAATTAAATTCCTTCAATTCCAATAATTCTCAGTAAAATAATTAAATTCCTTCAATTCAAATAATTTCTAATCTATTAAGTAAATCCTTCAATTTCAATAAAAATTCCAGTTTATCAAATAGCTTTACAAGCTACAATTTAATTTTAAT
Source organism: Nicotiana tabacum (assembly GCF_000715075.1). Taxonomy (NCBI): domain Eukaryota; kingdom Viridiplantae; phylum Streptophyta; class Magnoliopsida; order Solanales; family Solanaceae; genus Nicotiana; species Nicotiana tabacum. Next base: position 114,977,222 of record NC_134098.1, on the reverse strand, counting down.
AAATTTCCAATTTATCAAATAACTTTACAAGCTGTAATGAACTGTCCAAGTATCGTATTATTATTATTATTATTATTAAGCACGATTTCTGCCGAGGACGTACGACCCGATCCAGAGTGTCATGTACACTGCCGAGGGACGTGCGGCGCGATCCATAGATACATCTATCCTGCCGAGGCGTTCGGCCCGCTCCACAAGAAAGGAGGACATTTGCTTATGTGCCTCCGGAAGGACAGTATGTTTATTATAAGATAAATTCGGGAGGAGAACAATTTTTTTTTAACAATTAATTGATTTAAACAAAAATTAAGCATATGAGATTTCCATCCTTTAATATATTTATCTAACAATTCACAATATATTCATATAGATATCAATTAATATAAATAAATCAAAGAATACAATCTACACAAGTAAGGCATGCTTTGAGTCCTAAATTACCCGGACTTTAGCATTTAATAGTAGCTACGCACGGACTCTCGTCACCTCGTGCGTACGTAGCCCCCCCACAATTAGCATTTATTTAATTTTTAATCACCTAGGAGGTAATTTCCCCCTCACAAGATTAGACAAGAGACTTACCTCGTCTTGCTCCAATTTAATCCACTATAAGGCCTTTTTCACGATAATCCAACTCTGCCTAGCTCGAATCTAGCCAAAATAATTTGATACAATCACTAAAAATTATTGGAATTAATTCTATAAGAAAATACTACATTTTTAATAAAAATCCCGAAATTAATAAAAATTCATCCGTGGGGTCCATATCTCAGAATCCGGCGAAAGTTATGAAATCCGATAACCCATTCAATTACGAGTCCAACCATACCAGTTTCACTCAAATCCGACTCCGAATCGATACCGAAATCTCAAAAATTCGTTTCTATGAGATTTCTAAAATTTTCCAAATTTCAATCTCAAAACACTAATTAAATGGTGAATGTTATAAAATAAAAGCAACTTAGTAAAACATGAACAAGACATGTTGTTATGAAATAAAAGCAATTTAGTAAAACATGAACAAGGAATGGAGATAGAGAGAAGGAAGAGATTTTCTTCTTCAATTGTGTGTATTTTCTTATCTATTACAAGGCCTTTATATAGGCATGAAAAGTGAAGAAAAATATGTCATTGAATATGTCATTAAGCATAGAAATATGTCATTGAATATGTCATTAAGCATTTGAGAAGATCATGGAGGAAGAGTAGACATCCACCATAATTTGATTTTTCTTATAACACTCCCCCTTGGATGTCCATAGATAATGTGCCTCGTTAAAACCTTATTAGGAAAAAACCCTATGGGAAAAAAATCCTAGTGAAGGAAAAAGAGTACACATGTTTAGAAATACGCCTTTTGGTTGCCTCGTTAAAAACTTTGCAAGAAAAATCCTGTGGGACAAAACCTTATAAGGGAAAAAGAGTACAACGCGTATTAACTCCCCCTGATGAGAGCATCAATTCACATTCTTGAGCCTTCGCATCCCAATCTTGTACACTAGTTTCTTGAAGGTTGACGTTGGTAGAGATTTGGTGAACAAATCAGCCATATTATCACTTGAACGGATCTGTTGCACATTTATATCACCATTCTTTTGAAGATCATGTGTGAAAAATAACTTTAGTGAAATGTGCTTTGTCATATCCCCTTTTATGAATCCTCCCTTCAACTGGGTTATGCATGTTGCATTGTCTTCATACAAAATTGTGGGTAGTTTGTCACACTTCAAACCATATTTGTCTCGAATAAGGTGTATTATAGACCTCAACCATACACATTCTCGACTTGCTTCATGAATAGCAATTATCTCAGCATGATTAGATGAAGTAGCCACGATTGATTGCTTAGTCGATCGCCAAGATATGACAGTGCCTCCATATGTAAACATATAGCCTGTTTGAGATCGAACCTTTTGTGGGTCATATAAATACCCAGCATCGGCATAACCAACAAGATCAGGACTGCAATCATTTCCATAAAATAATACCATATCGGTAGTCCCTTTTAGATACCGCAATATGTGTTTGATTCCATTCCAATGTCTCCTTGTAGGAGCAGAGCTATATCTTGTTAAGACATTAACTGAAAAGGTTATGTCAGACCTTGTAATATTAGAAAGATACATTAATGCACCAATTGCACTAAGATATGGTACGTCGGGACCAAGAAGCTCTTCATTATTTTTATGAGGTCGGAATGGATGTGCTTTATCCATATAAAATCGCTTTAAAATTATTTTAGTGTATGCTGATTGATGGAAAAAAATTCCATCTTTCATATACTCAATTTGTAGACCAAGACAAAATTTTATCTTTTCAAGATCTTTCATTTCAAATTCTTTCTTTAAATAGTCTACTACTTTAGGAAGCTCTACTGCTTTAGGAAGCTCCCTAGGAGTTCCAATGATATTTAAATCATCAACATACACGGTGATTATAACAAATTTAGATCCAGATCTTTTTATAAAGACACAAGGACAAATTGAATCATTCTTATACCCTTCTTTCAACAGGTACTCACTCAGGCGATTATACCACATGCGCCATGATTGTTTCAATCCGTATAAGGATTTTTGAAACTTTATTTAATAAATTTCTTGGAAACCTTAATATGCTTCAGAACAATTTAAATCCTTCAATGATTTCCATTATACGCATATCACGTTTTTCTTGTATTGCCAGATTAAAACCTGAAATGGCGATATCCACCACAGGAGAACATGTCTCTATATAATCAATGCCAGGATATTTATAAATCTTCTTGTGACACAAGTCGTCTTTATGTCTATTGGCTTGACCTTTTTTTTCCGCACAAGAACACATTTATACCTCCACCGGCTTTATACTTTCAGGTGTTAGGACTATCCGTCCAACTTCATATTTTTCATGTGAAATCAATTTTCATTGCGTATTTTTCATTTGGCTAATCATTTATCTATCCAAATTTTATGATAGATTTGAGCTCAAGATCCTCGTCAATATTAATAATATTGAGCGCTACATTATATTAACAATATCGTCGACGATCATTTTATATCAGTTCTACTATTACCCAATAAAGACATAACTTATTGAGATCTCTTTATCTTATTATTTTTAGGTACCTGAGCCTTTCCCATGAGGTCTTATGAAGTGTTATGTCGTGGTGCTCTTCTAGAGCACTTGCCTCCTTATTATGACCATCTTGAACATTTGCTCCTCTCCTTTTTTAAGGAGTTTTATCTTTGGAACCGATTAGTCTATTATGCTTCATGCATGCCATAGACTCTATTCATTATGAACTTTATTTTATTTGGAGCATTAGCAGCTGAATATGATATTTAACTTTGGGTCAGCAAATACGTCTGGCAATATTTTGCAAATGAATTATCCCTTGAACTTCAAGTTTACATTTTCTCATACGAGGATCTAGATGTACTCATAATAATTCATTACATGCATTACTTTTTCAGCTGCCCATTTTCTCCCCTATTGTTGGGATCACCGACACATATCCCCAGCCTTATTTGGGGATCCATCTTTGTACATTGTGGTGGAACAATTAAATCATATAACACCTTCATATTTCTAGATAGAAATTATTTGGTTCCTGACCCTGAACCGATTGTAATAGGGAGAACTTATATTAATTTGGCTAGATACGTACAAGTGCTGTTGTATATTAAATAATACATCACATACCAAATTTTATTTTGGCAATTTTGTTCTCATAACTAATGGTTTAGCTACAATTGGAGGCATACAATTTCTGCTAAACCAACTTGGATTTAAACCAATATTATCAAGATAAATAATCATAATTTATATTTTGGAACTGTGCTCTAATAATTTGAGCAATCAATCTTGCAAAAGCCAAACTGCAAGTTGATAATAAATGCACATGTGAACAAAGAATAGATGCATCTATTAAAATCATATAATAATAAACGGTCGACATGGCAGGTGATTGGGCCCATATATTTATCACCTTTTATTAGTTCCAGAAATCAAAGGATTCAATCCAACTTTAACTGATATATCATGAGAATAAGCAGCACAAGAGAATTCTTGAAAAATCTTATATTTCTTCAATATATGTCAATGTAATTCTCAATTAATTTTTCGCATTATAATTGAACCGAGATGGTCAACCGGTCATGCCAACTAATATTTGTTTTAGTAAACCTCTAGTTTACTTGTGACATATGATTCCATCATCATGCTTATATTTGTGTAGTACAAATAGAAAGAAAATCGGGTAATCTTTCATATTTATCCGTTATGATTATAGAAATATGAAAATATACAATATTCCTTTCATTTATAGTCTCAATATGCCAACCACTTTGACTTATACATTTGAAACTCAAAAAGTTTCTTTTGAGACTTTACAATATCAATGTCGTGAATACTTTTATTCATCCGAGTAGTAACAAATTAATTTTTCCGAAGCTCTTAACAACTTTTGTACTATAAGATCTTTTGTCACACCATTCATATAGTAAATGTCTCCTTCATGGAGAAAATTATATCATAATAAATTGTCATTGTCAAAATCATCATAAGCAAAGTCATTTTTTGCTTTAATTTTGCCTTTAATAACCTTCTATAAGGCACAACAAAATATATATTTTTTTGGCGTATCACATGTACGCGACCAATGACATATTCATGTAACCACACAATAATATTTATTCTCTTTATTTCACTCAAACCTCCCTCAGAGGTGAGTTGTGTGGTATTCATCCAATCATGCATTGCATGTCTTTATTCATTACTTTTATCACATATTACAACATTCACCTTTAGGAATGGGTCTTCATTCTCCATGCTTATCACAAGTCACATTCTCTTCGGTATGCTTTATTATTTTGTATACCAATTTGATGGTAAACATTGCCTTCACATTTTTGAAGAACTATTATTATTATTGTGACGGCAATGTTTACCTCTTGAGTTAAACTATTCATAATGTCATTTGGATATAATTCTCAATAATAGACTTTCGTTTACTCAAATCAGCTAAGTAATTAGTGTCAAACAGATATATGAAAATACAAAATAATATTGAAAATTCACATGTGGTCTTTGCTACAATAAGCTTACTTCAATATGAAAGTGATATGACTAGAACATTAAAGATAAATAAAGTATCAAATAGAATAATATAGTACTACTAGTTACCATGCACTTTTATGGAAACTAAGTATTATGCTCTCTAGAAAAACAAAGAGATATAGCAGAACCTTTAATTGAAAAAATCATTGATAATATTTTTAACATTAATGAAAAAGTCAATACTGGAATGACTCTACCATCTTGTTGCCTCCCACATCAGTTATAAAATAGGAGCAGTTATGTATTTTAAGTCACAAGAAACTAAATCCTTTATTTATTTATTTAATAGAGTGTACTAAGAATATCGTGTGCAAATAATAAAAAATTGGGTTGCAGAGATACAAACTCACTCAATTTTTCAATATACGAGAATTAAAAGTTTTGATCGGCCAATGCTAATTCAAAATATTTTTCCATTTGGATCGTATATTTATTTATCAATAACGTATGCTAGTTATGCTATTAAGATTACCCGAGAGAAACTTACCTCACATTACCTTTTCAAAAGTCAGAATGGCGCATGATGGTCAAGCATATATTTTATAGGAAAACGTTCAGTTAAGGGAAACTTTACATAAGGTTCTTGCTTTTTTTTAACTTAGGAACCAAAGTTCCTCAAATGACTTTGCAAAAGCTGTAGTAGCTCCCCAATTTCTTGTACTTCTTTTGGTCTTTGGTTTAGTACGTAACTCTTAACTGCATCATTATATACTTCTGATTCTTATAATAAGATCTATATAACCAGGATACGAGATGAAAGAGATCAGATCAAACTCACAACAAATATTAGAAACTCGTTCATTGAAATAGATATTGATAATGCAACAAAATAAAATAAGCAAAATATGGAGTAGTAATTAGTTTACATATAAGTATTTTCCTTTATAAAGTAAAACACTTAAGAATATGAATGGATTTGTAAGAAGAAAATACTTAGCATTGGAAACTTTCATAACAAATAAAGAACGTATGAGAAAAACGAATAAGAAAATAAATTAATTAAAAAGGATTAGAAAACGTATCTTAGCATTAGCATTATATGCCTTATCACAGTGTACTGGTCTCCTCAACCTTATTGTTACTTCAGTTATGTTTGATACCATTCTTTGAAATTGCTAAATGAGAAAGAAAAGCTTATCTCTTCAAAATGAATAATAGGCATGGCAGGAATATGCCTTTTATGATGTAGGACAATTTTGTAGATGTAAGTAACTCAATTGATTAGGGCATCGTGCTGATAACGTGTTATAAAATAAAAGCAACTTAGTAAAACATGAACAAGACTTGTTGTTATGAAATAAAAACAATTTAGTAAAACATGAACAAGGAATGGAGATAGAGAGAAGGAAGAGATTTTCTTCTTCAATTGTGTGTATTTTCCTATCTATTACAAGGCCTTTATATAGGCATGAAAAGTGAAGAAAAATATGTCATTGAATATGTCATTAAGCATAGAAATATGTCATTGAATATGTCATTAAGCATAGAAATATGTCATTGAATATGTCATTAAGCATTTGAGAAGATCGTGGAGGAAGAGTAGACATCTACCATAATTTGATTTTTCTTATAACAGTGAAAACAATGATATATTTGTCTATATAGACCAAATCTGAGTTGGAATCACTTACCTCAAATGTCTTTCCTTGAAACATCTACCAAACATCGCTTCTGCTCAAGCTCAAGTTTGTCAAAAATGGCAAATGGGTCGAATGCCTCTGTTTTTATAACTTACAGATCTGCCCAGTTCGATCTTGGGAGCTCGATCTCGGGAGATCGATCTCGGGGAGTTCGATCTCGGGAGCTCGATCTTGGGAGCTCGATCTCGGGAGCTCGATCTTGGGAGCTCGATCTCGGGAGCTCGATCTTGGGATCTCGATCTTGGGAGCTCGATTTTTGGGCCTCGATTTTGGGCCTCGATCTTGGGCTCGATCATAGCCCAGAATTTCCAGCAGAAGAGAAAAAAATTGCAGCAGCTGTTTAAGTCCAATTTGTGATCCGTTAACTATCCGAAACTCACCCGAGGCCATCGGGACCTCAACCAAATATACCAACAAGTCCTAAAACATCATACGAACTTAGGCGAACCTCTAAATCACATTAAACAACGCTAAAACCACGAATCATACCCCAATTCAAGCTTAAGGAAACTAAGAATTTTCAACTTCTACATTCGATGTCGAAACCTATCAAATCAACTCCGATTGTCCTCAAATTTTGCATACAAGTCATAAATGATATAACGGAGCTATAAAAATTTTCGAAACTGTATTCCGACTCCGGTATCAAAAAGTCAACTCCCCGGTCAAACTTCTAAACTTAAATTCTTGTTTTAGCCATTTCAAGCCTAATTTCACTACGGACTTCCAAATAAAATTTCAATCACGCTCCTAAGTCCAAAATTATCATACAGAGCTGTTAGAATCATCAAAATTCTATTCTGGGGTCATTTTCACATAATTCAACATCCGGTCACTATTTAAAGTTAAATTTTATTTTTAATCAAAATTCCATATCTCGGGCTAGGGACCTCAGAATTTGATTCTGGGCTTACACCCAAGTCCCAAATCACGATACGGACCTACCGAAACTGTCAAAACACTTATCTGAGTCTGTTTGCTCAAAAAGTTGACCAAAGTCAAATTTCGCCTTTTAAAGCCAACTTAAGGAAACAATTATTCCGATTTCAACCCAAACACTTTCAAATCCCGAACCAACCATCCCACAAGTCATAAATCATTTAAAGCACATATGAAAAGTTTTATTTAGGAAAACGGGGTTCTAAAAATCAAAATGACCGGTTGGTTCGTTACACATTAGACCCAAATAAATCACAATATATACAAAAATTAATAAAGTCAAATAAAGTCAATGTATAAGCTCGAATTTTTGAAGTCCCCAGCAGAGTCGCCAGAGTTGTCACACCCCTTTTTCTACCCGCAAAATAATATTATGTGGATTGAAGGGGTTTTCCAATTAAAGTGACAAAATTGAGTAGGGATTATTTTATTTACAGTATCGCCACTTGGAATTGATTTTGTTGGTGTTACAAGTCACCTTTTATCTGAATCCCTAATCAAATAAAGATTTGACTCTATTATTATTGGTCTGCAAAAACAAAGTTCGGGTAAGGAATTCTGTTAATCGGGGAGAAGGTGTAAGGCATTCCCTGAATCTTGTGGTTCTAGCACGGTCGCTTTTATTGACTAAAATTTGGCTTGAATTATTTTTGGATAAAGTGTGTATTATTTGCCTTAAGTTACTATTGTCTAGTGCTGCTTAATAATTAATAATTTTGGCCTAGGAGCGTGCAAGCACACAAAGTCCTTATTTGATTATATGTATTAAAATAAAGAACGTGTCGGTACACATGGTTTAAATATAATTAATATTGAAAAGTCAAGGAGCGGGAATGCACACATGACTACTTTATTAAAAACAAATATCGACCAAGGACCATGTATGAACACATGGTCTACATCTCAAACGTGCCTAAAATTGCCTATCGCTTAAATTAATTAAAAAGCGCTTCTTTTTTATTTATTATTTGTTCGACTGAAAAAAAAATTATTATTAAAAATATTTTTCACTAATGCAAGATATTAAACCCGGGTAAGCTTATGTTAAACTTTCATGGTATTGGGCCACTTATTTTATTTAACAAAAGATAATTTATTGATTTTAAAGAACATGCCCATCTTACTTTCTATTGTCATTGGGCTTACAAATTTTAGCTTATTTGGCCCATGTTGCTTAAGAGCCTCGATGACCAAGACAACACAAAATAACAAGTATTCTTCTAAGTCTAAATCGCTTCTTACATTGATGTCCAAACTAAAAATTATTTTTTTCATAAAAGAAACTTACATGCTAATTATTATCTTTTATCTTCTTAACCAACTATTTCTTGAGGACTAATATAATATTTCTACTCATCTACACCAATCATGGCACTAATCAAACTACACTCATTAATAACATAAAAACCACGACTAAATATAAAAACTACAAAAAACGGTAATACTTCAATGCTAAAGAGAAGAACTATGTTAAGTATAACATTATGTTGACTATAATTCAAAGCATCAAAACATTTGAAGCTAGAAGTCTTTCTTAGATAATTATATATGAACCATGAGAGTAACTCACGGAAAAGAGCCCAAACTAGACAAATATGGTTAAAAGTGAGGTCTTTATCTTTTCCTTAAACTAAGTAATCTTAATAGAATGCAATTTCAATCACATATATAAAGAAGAAAATGATAATTTAACTAATTTTTAACAGATTTACATGATGATAACACTAATATAACATTCATCTTGAAACAAAATTAGATCTAATATGTTCCATCAATCAAACCAGGATTAAATTCTTCTTATTATCATCAAGAATCTGCAATATAAGAATTTGAAAGTTACCTGGTTTGTAGAATAATAAAATACAGCAGTGCAGCAACAAAAAAAACTCAGCAGCAAATACAGTAGAAATTGCAGCAACTCAAGTGTTAAGATAACCCAGAAAACTCAACAAAGATGCTTGAAACTGGCAGCTATCAACTTCACAAATTGCCTAAGGGATCTTTCTATTTTTCTCCAGGTTTTTGCACTCAAATAATCCTCACAAAACTCTAAAATTTCAGCTTGTTATATGTATTAAGCTACTGATTTTTCTCAAAGATATATGTCTTTAAGCAACTCTCCAAGATATGTCTCAGTATAAGATAGAGTGCGTAATAGAGTGTCTCTCCTTTTCAGTGAGTAAAGAGCCCTTTAAATAGGCAAATAAATCAGATTTTTTTGGACAGATTTTGGTTTACCAAAAGTCTGTCCAAAAGACTGACTTTGTGTGCTAAACACTGTTCAAAAGCTGTCAAAAAGTACTGTACTTGTCACCACACAATGACTTTTGAGTTTTGCACTCCAATGTTTTTGCACAGTAAAAACAACCAAACTTGTACTATTCCTTTTTTAATTTCAGCTTTTATCAACACAAAAATTCAAATTCTCAAATCCAATAAAAACAAATTCACTAAGCACTTAAAACTTCTATCATAAACTATCATGACTAAGCAAATAGCTATTTTAAACTAATGAATAACTAATTATCAGTGATTAATAACTATGAACGACTAAGCTAGCATAGATTAAACACAACTAATAATAAAAATATAAATAATAAAAAAATAAATAAATAAAAATCAGAAATTATGCTAGACATAAACTAAATACAATACAATTAGAAAAAATAGACAAAGAAAGTGAGAATAGGGGTATACCAAACGAGGGTGTTCGGGGTGGTCGCCGGAATTTGGCCGGATTTTTAGTTGCCGGATTTTCGGGATGGAATTGACATCAATAGGTAGGTCTTGATGAGCTCTATCCATTGATGTAGGTATTGTGGGGTGGTAGTGGCTGGAACTTCAAGAATTTGGGCAAAAAAGTGGCGGCTAAAGTTTCCTAGATCTAAAATTCAAGGCGTTCGAGGGGTTTTTGGAGGTTTTGGTTTGGAGATATGGAAAGAGGAGGTTGTAGAGATTACATGGTGTGAATTTGGGGGTGTTTGGAGGTTGGCCGCCGCCGGTGGGTGATTTCCGGCGGCGGCGGCGACGGTGGGCGATTTTCGGCGGGCGACAGCGGTGGTGGGGGTGGATATGGGAGAGAGAAGAGAGAGGAAGAAGAAAAGAATTATGGGGGAAATGAGGGCATTTTTCAGATTTTTGAGGCTTTAAATATCTCTTGAGAGATCAAATATGGACTATTAGATCAAGGGGTGATCAATGGGTGAGATTTGATCTTGGGTCACTTAATGAAACGACGTAGTTTTGAAGCAAAACTACGTCGTTTCGGACCCTTTCAAGGGCAGCCCCTTATCTTGCACTTTTGGCCACTTTCTCTTTCAAATTTGGCCCAATTTCTTTCTTAATCCTACTTATTAAACTAAATTTATACAAATAAATAAATTAATTAAGTAACTTATTCAAATGATCAATTAACTAGATTAATTCACCAATTGAATAGTTAGTTAATTCCTAAAATGCACAAATAAAGAAAGAACTATTTTTTGGTATTTTTATGATAGGAAATATGCAATCAAAGACACAAAAATTGGGAAATATAATTAAAACAACAAAACACTAATGATTTTAGGAGGTGTTAAAATAGTACAAAAATTAGGTATTCACATCACCCTAAAAGAATTTCTAGTTTTCCAACTCAATATATGAGAGATAAATTTGGTAATTGACATAGTCTGAGTCAATGCCCAATGGAGCAAGAGATTAAAAACACCAAAAGAAAATTCAAAGTTTTACTTTAACAACCCCGTAACTACCTTCTTTTAGAAAATAAAAGAAAGATTTAACTATAATTTCTTTATCATATATCTAACCATAAATCCTCCCTTTGCACCAATCAGTTCGAGCCTTCGGGATCTCTCTTGAACGGTGATCGGTCAGTCCTTTTGTTCTGTTGATACTGAGACTGATGCTTTTGACTGTCTCCTATATCATTGGATAATAAAGATCCACTACGTGCCTTGTCAGCGCTCAATCCCATTTTTTTCACTTCTATATATATGTGCTACTTCTTTTATTTAGTCCATTAAATTATACTCCATATAATGTTTGTTTGATCTCTAAGAAAAGAAGAAAGATAAAATATTAATACAATGAAAGAGCGTGTGAAAAAAATATTTTCCTTTTTCAAAATTTTCACCATGCCTAACATTATTTATGAAAATAAGTTTTACAAAAATCACAAAAGATAAAAATTCATAAATAATTAAAAATAAGTAGACTTAAAAAGTAGAAACCGCTTGTATTGTCACTTTCTTCTTAATTCATTACTTTGACTTTATTGTTTGTGATTAGTCTCGTAGAAATCTTCTAGCTCTACTTGCCTCTGATGTTCAACATTGTAAATTTAAGTGCCACAACATCAACAACATTTAAAGGAAACATGCAATACATAAGAACTGAGTGAATATTTGTTTTTGAACTTAATGAGATGGCCCAAGAGTCTTAGCATGTTTCTAAAATACATATACCCCATATAAGACAAATATTCCGGGGCCAATGGGAAATCTAATTATTTAACAAAAAAAAAAAGGAAAAAAGGAACTCAAAGAATGTTATGTCATCAAGTTTAGACATAGTGAAATATGAGATGAGCACCTTATGTGCTCTTTCAAGAAAGAGAAGAAATTATTTAGTATGTCAAAGCTTAAAAGAAACCTTTATAAGCTTAACAGTTTAATTGCAGTCCTCCAATTAAATCGTTATATATCAATATAGTTCTTATTCTCAATGTTCGAATTCGAGATCTTTGATTGAGGAAGATAATTTTTATTATTCTATCACACCCATGATAAAATTATGTACAAAAGTTACTATCTAACTTCTCAGTTCTTAGAAAATCCAATAATTTTATGAACTTTGCCTATGAAAAATGGCAACATGAAAATCTTTTATCTGAAATCCGACTTAAATCTCTTCAATATATATATATATATAACCCTTTCAATCCAAATCTTCTATTTTGGAACCCTAAACTAAACAACAAAAGACTATTATAATTTTTACAATTAGAATGATATATTTTTTATACGATCTCCCAAACTGTTTTTGTTTATCAATCTTTTGTTAGGAAAAAATTGAGATGATTTAACTCGATAAAGTTAAATTGAATAACATTTTAGTGTTATTTCATACATCATGTTCAAAACTAAAACATTAAAAGACAACGAGAGAAAATATTTCCGGACATTATTCTTATATTAGAAAAAATTAATTTATTTGAAGAGGTAATTAATAAAAACATTATTTCTCTCAAACCAATAATATGAAGTTATCCAAATGTATTTAAAAGGTGTTAAACTACTGTTATTATTCTCTAATAAATGCTCAATAATTGTAGGACTTTGCATTACTTTGCTAAAGTTTATTATATTGATCAGAGTATAAATGGGATCCAATGGTAAACTAAGTAACTAAAACATAGAGCAATTTTCATACAATACACATTAAATTACGCACAATAGCTAAAAAAAATTGAGCAAGTAAAAACATATTCATTATTTCGAGGCACAAAGAATTGCAAAAACAGTAACTGAAAGAATGAACGAACCTTAAATGAGCAACAATTTCATGTAAAAGATCTCTTCGACAGAAATGATAACGACATACATACCGCAAAATTTAATGGCAATTTTTCACGCTAATAGAGACATGAACAGAAAAACTCAAGCATGCACCGTATGAAAAATAGGCAACACTTGGACTGTTTGCAAACATTATCATCTTCTAAACAGGTGTATGAGATATTGCCTTTTTTGTATGCATTAGATTTTTTATATATTATTATATAGGAAAATTGGATTTTTAAGAAGACAAATTGCTAGATTAAAAAATGAAAATTTTAAAGTTTGATGAAGTTTGGACTTTGTGGAAAGATGCCAAAGTAGTGTGTTTATTTAATATAAAATTAATGAACAAATGAAAAAGACAAAACAAAGAAGGAGAGTGTAGCGTTTTGGTGAAAGTTGGCATTGGGACTACTGACTCGTCACAATGTTTGATGACGGTTGGCTAGGGACTCGTTGTGGCTTTTATTTATTTTTGTTATAAAATAAAAGCAACTTAGTAAAACATAAACAACACATGTTGTTATGAAATAAAAGTAATTTAGTAAAACATGAACAAGAAATGGAGATAGAGAGAAGGAAGAGATTTTCTTCTTCAATTGTGTGTATTTTTCTATTTATTACAAGGCCTTTATATAGGCATGAAAAGTGAAGAAAAATATGCCATTGAATATGTCATTAAGTATAGAAATATGTCATTGAATATGTCATTAAGCATTTGAGAACATCATGGAGGAAGAGTAGACATCCACCATAATTTGATTTTTCTTATAACACTCCCCCTTGGATGTCCATAGATAATGTACCTCGTTAAAACCTTATTAGGAAAAAAAATCCTAGTGAGGGAAAAAGAGTACACATATTTAGAAATACGCCTTTTGGTTGCCTCGTTAAAAACCTTGCAAGGAAAACAGAGTACAACGCGTATTAACTCCCCCTGATGAGAGCATCAATTCACATCCTTGAGCCTTCGCATCCCAATCTTGTACACTAGTTTCTTGAAGGTTGACGTCGGTAGAGATTTGGTGAATAAATCAGCCATATTATCACTTGAACGGATTTGTTGCACATTGATATCACCATTCTTTTGAAGATCATGTGTAAAAAATAACTTTGGTAAAATGTGCTTTGTCCTATCCCATTTTATGAATCCTCCCTTCAACTGGGATATGCATGTTGCATTGTCTTCATACAAAATTGTGGGTGGTTTGTCACACTTCAAACCATATTTGTCTCGAATAAGGTGTATTATAGACCTCAACCATACACATTCTCGACTTGCTTCATGAATAGCAATTATCTCATCATGATTAGATGAAGTAGTTACGATTGATTGCTTAGTCGATCTCCAAGATATGACAGTGCTTTCATATGTAAACACATAGCCTATTTGAGATCGAACCTTTTGTGAGTCATATAAATACCCAGCATCGGCATAACCAACAAGATCGGGACTGCAATCATTTCCATAAAATAATCCCATACCGATAGTCCCTTTTAGATACCGCAATATGTGTTTGATTCCATTCCAATGTCTCCTTGTAGGAGCAGAGCTATATCTTGTTAAGACATTAACTGAAAAAGTTATGTCAGACCTTGTAATGTTAGAAAGATACATTAGTGCACCAATTGCACTAAGATATGGTACGTCGGGACCAAGAAACTCTTCATTATTTTCATGAGGTCGGAATGGATGTGCTTTATCCATATAAAATCGCTTTAAAATCATTTTAGTGTATGTTGATTGATGGACAAAAATTCCATCTTTCATATACTCAATTTGTAGACCAAGACAAAATTTTGTCTTTCCAAGATTTCATTACAAATTCTTTCTTTAGATAGTCTACTACTTTAGGAAGCTCTACTGCTTTAGGAAGCTCCCTAGGAGTTCCAATGATATTTAAATCATCAACATACACGGTGATTATAACAAATTTAGATCCAGATCTTTTTATAAAGACACAAGGACAAATTGAATCATTCTTGTACCCTTCTTTCAACAGGTACTCACTCAGGCGATTATACCACATGTGCCCTAATTGTTTCAATCCGTATAAGAATTTTTGAAGCTTTATTTAATAAATTACTTGAAAACCTTAATATGCTTCAGAACAATTTAAATCCTTCAATGATTTCCATTATACGCATATCACATTTTTCTTGTATTGCCAGATTAAAATCTGAAATGGCGACATCCACCACAGGAGAACATGTCTCTATATAATCAATGCCAGGATATTTGCAAATCTTCTTGTGACACAAGTCGTCTTTATGTCTATCGACTTGACCTTCTTTTTTTTTTTCCGCATAAGAACACATTTATACCTCAACTGGCTTTATACTTTCAGGTGTTGGGACTATCCGTCCAACTTTATATTTTTCATGTGAAATCAATTTTCATTGCGTATTTTTTATTTGGCCAATTATTTATCTGTCCAAATTTCATGACAGATTTGAGCTCAAGATCCTCGTCAATATTAATAATATTGAGCGCTACATTATATTAACAATATCGTCGACGAACATTTTATATCGGTTCTACTATTATTCAATAAAGACATAACTTATTGAGATCTCTTTATCTTATTATTTTCAGGTACCTGAGCCTCTCCCATGAGGTCTTATGAAGTGTTATGTCGTGGTGCTCTTCTAGAGCACTTGCCTCCTTATTATGACCATCTTGAATATTTGCTCCTCTCCTTCTTCAAGGAGTTTTATCTTTGGAACCGATTAGTCTATTATGCTTTATGCATGCCATGGACTCTATTCATTATGGACTTTATTTTATTTGGAGTATTAGCAACTGAATATGACATTTAGCTTTGGGTCAGCAAATACGCCCGGCAATATTTTGCAAATGAATTATCACTTGAACTTCAAGTTCACATTTTCTCGTACGAGGATCTCGATGTACTCATAATAATTCATTACATGCATTACTTTTTCAGCTGTCCATTTTCTCCCCCTATTGTTGGGATCACCAACACATATCCCTAGCCTTATTGGGGGATCCATCTTTGTGCACTGTGGTGGAATAATTAAATCATATAGCACATTCATATTTCTAGATGGAAATTATTTGGTTCCTAACCCTGAACCGATTGTGATAGGGAGAACTTATCATAACTTGGCTAGATGCTTACAAGTGCTGTTTTATATTAAATAATACATCAAATACCAAATTTTATTTTGGCAATTTTGTTCTCATAATCAATGGTTTAGATATAATCGGAGGCATACAATTTCTACTAAACCAACTTGGATTTAAACCAGTATTATCAAGATAAATCATCATAATTTATATTCTGGAACTGTGCTCTAATAATTTGAGCAATCAATCTTGCAAAAGCCAAACTACAAGTTGATAACAAATGCACATGTGACCATAAAATAGATGCATCTATGAAAATCATATAATAGTAAACGGTCCACATGGAAGGTGACTGGGCCCATATATTTATCACCTTTTATTCGTTCCAGAAATCAAGGGATTCAATCCCTAACCTTAACTGGTATATCATGAGAATAAGCAGCACAAGAGAATTCTTGAATAATCTTATATTTCTTCAATATATGCCAATGTAATTCTCAATTAATTTTTTCGCATCATAATTGAACCGAGATGGTCAACCGATCATGCCAACTAATATTTATTTCAGTAAACCTCTAGTTTACTTGTGGCTTGTGATTGCATCATCATGCTTATACTTGTGTAGTACAAATAAAAAAAAAGTCAGGTAACCTTTCATATTTACCCGGTATGATTATAGTAATATAAAGATATTCAATCTTCTTTTCATTTATAGTCTCAATATGCCAACCACTTTGGCTAATATATTTGTAAATCAAAATATTTCTTTTGAGACTTACTACAATATTAATGTTATGAACAATTTCATTCATCCGGGTAGTAAAAAATTAGTTCTTTCAGAACTCTTAACTGTTTTTGTACTACAAGATCTTTTGTCACACCATCCATATAATGAATGTCTCATTCACAAAGAGAATCATATCATAATAATTGTAATGTTCAAAATCATCACAAGCAAAATAATTTTTTTTTTGCTTTAATTTTGCTTTTAATAACTTTCATAAGGCATGACAAAATATATTTTGGCGTATCATATGCATGCGACCAATGATATATTTATGTAACTACACAATAATATTCATTATCTTTCTTTGTCTCAAACCTCCCTTAGAGGTGAGTTGTAGTATTTATCCAACTATGCACAAGTATATTATTATGCATAATCTTTATCATATATATATTTTTACATTCACTTTCAGGAATGAGTATGCAATCTCAATGTTTATCACAAGTCACATTCTCTTCAAAGAATTTCTCCCTTTTATAATTACCATAGTGATAACTATTATTATTTTGGCCTTTCGCACGCCCACATTTATTGGTCAACCACTTGTCTTTATTTAGACTTATCATGCACTGCTATCACATTCACTTCAAGAATGGAGCAAATCAAGTGGGACAAGCTTCATGCTTTTTCATGAAAATTACATTATTTTTTCTTTAGTTATTATTATTATTATTATCAATATGGTGCATTAGGACTCAAACCCAATGCATTACCCATATAAAGGCATGCTAGGCCATAATGCGTTGGAACTTGAATCCAACATCTTTTCATCAACATAGTGCGTTGGGACATGAACCCATTGTCTTACCCTCAAACTTTGGCATAATGGGCCAAAATTCACTAGGACTCGCACTCGAGCCTTTAAAATATTATTACTTCATAATTATAGGCATAAGTAAATTAACTTTCAAGAAGACATATATAACTATTTCAATCTTGAAATAATTCCTCTGCAACAAAAATGCTAGTTAGGATATATGTCATTTTATTTTCAAATGATACAATCACTTTTACATTTTAATAAATTAATTAGGGGAAAGGTGCAGATAACCTATAACCACTTATATTTCAAAGACTATGAGAACTTCACCAAAACAAAATCCAATACGGAGGAATGAGCCTTATGTTTCCAGCAAAAATATTTAAGGCTTAATGCATAACTGTGACTATTATAAATTATAACTATATTGAGTTTATATTGATTGTATATTCGAATGCCAAATTTGCAAGGTACTGTAAAATCGCCTACATATTTGATAATTTTACTTTCAATGAAATACATCATGTGATGGTAAAAATATTATTACTAAATTACCTTAATAATTATCTATCATAGTATGTAAAAGGTCAGAACATATATATACGTTAGAATATTATCTTTGTCCTATAAGAGATGTAGCAAATAAAGACATACCTTTCCAGTTCTTTATTTCACTGGATACAATTGAAAAAAATATTTTTACTAAACACTGCACATAAAGTTAATGCAAAGATATGAAAATATGAATGGGTTTAGATGGATGTAAAACTTATCTTTGTATTATCATCCAAGACATTTTTCATTGTACTTGATCTCATTGCCTGCTTATAACTTACATAGTCTTGACATAGAAGATTATGAAATGAGCAATTCGTGTTGATAACGTGTTATAAAATAAAAGCAACTTAGTAAAACATGAACAAGACATGTTGTTATGAAATAAAAGCAATTTAGTAAAACATGAACAAGAAATAGAGATAGAGAGAAGGAAGAGATTTTCTTCTTCAATTGTGTGTATTTTCCTATCTATTACAAGGCCTTTATATAGGCATGAAAAATGAAGAAAAATATGTCATTGAATATATCATTAAGCATAGAAATATGTCATTTAATATGTCATTAAGCTTTTGAGAAGATCATGGAGGAAGAGTAGACATCCACCATAATTTGATTTTTCTTATAACAATTTTTTAATTATAGTAAATAGGTTTTTAACATAAGAGGGGTATAAAAGTAATTTAACTTTTTATGTTAGAACTTAATACTTTTAATATGGTGTAGATATAATATATATTTTATTGCAAAATTACTAAATTAACTTTTATAATTTACCTAACATCACAGAAAGTTATTATAATAATTTTTATAATTAAATAGTTATTTAACTTTATCTAAATATCATCAAAAATATCTCTCTTATAGCAACGTTAAATAACATTTTTGTTAAAATAGAATACTAATGATTTTCGTGATATTTAATTAAAATTAATTAGAAAAAGATAGTTAAGTACTCCGGTGGAACAAAGTGAAAGTTGATCAAGCGTTTAAAATCACTGACGTAACTGACTAATCACGCCCACTAAAACAGTTGTAAATATAATCCGGTTAAAAGTACGGAGTAGAATTTTATAGAAAATTAAGGTTCCGCTATAATTGTTTAATAAGAAACAAGTTCCAACAATTTGTAAGTTATAAAGATTGAGAGTCTTGTTTTAAACTAATTAATTACAACTATCAAAAACCAGTAACCAACTAAAGAGACTAAGGATTTGAGACAAGATTAAGGAGACCTAAAGTTATGATTTTCCCAATTGTCGAAATTCTTCCCGCTACGTCTTCTATAATTTCGCCTAAGCATTCTCTGCTGATCGTGAGCACTTCAGGTATCGTAATTCTCTCCCGAGCAATTACAAATAATTTACTATACATATTCTCCCGAACTACGCTAGCTGACACTATCTTATCGCTCACTATGACCACGTCAAGGCGTTGTTATTCTTAAACTTACTTTTAAACCCACTGTATTGATTCCTTACATATGTCAGGACTTAGGAGCGACGTTGTTCAACAACTACTTAAATATGTACCCTTTCCCAAGCAATACATAACAAGTAGGCACAATCAATTGAGGACCCTTCAATCAACAAAGATAATCACGTAGATGAACAAGTAAAAAAAATCTAAAAAATCTAACTGCAAAATTATATTAAAAGTAACGAAAAATCATCCTCAAAGAGGTTTTATTAAATCCTAGATTAGAAGTTTAGATATTCATACTAGTATGTAAAAGTATAATACTAGAATTCATAATAATAAAAAAATAGGAAGACAGAGGAAAAAATGTAAAGTTGAATCTTTCTTCTCGATCCCAACGTAACAATGGAAAAAAAATAAAATAAAGGATAAGCCTTCTTCTTGATCAAGCCCCCTAAAAGTCTTCCCCTTCCAAAAGTGGCTTAAGAAAGTACTTATACGAAGTAAGGTTTGCCGTTTGTATGAGGATCAATCCTACTTTGGATAAGTGAACCTATCCAGATTTTGTTTCTATTTTTCCTTGTCGAATTATCTTCTTTTGATTATCCGAACTTAATTCTACGCACAAGAACACGTAATAAGTATAATTCACTTCAAAAATCATGTGATTTCCCGCCTCCCACATAAAAAATGACATGCAAACATACTCAAAAATATTCCTTTTCAACATTTATCAGTGACCAAGCTCAGCTGACTTAAAATATTTTGCAAGTTGCAACCCAATTTTAGTTGTCTCACACACAACCTTTAGGACAAGATTACCGTTGTCGAAAAACTGAGCCACTTAATGTTTTTGTTTTTTCTGTATATGACCGTGACTAAAACTGTAAATATCCATGGCTACAAACACATCTATGATGGAGTAACCATATAGATCTTCTGCATAAACAAGAAAACTTTCCCGTGTTTATACTAGTACTCAAAACAAAACAAGAACATTTGTCTCCACAAACTATTAGACAAAAACATGACATTCCGACATGATCAAAGCAAACCAACGACAAAACCAAAGTGAAAAAAGGACATAGGCCAAAAAAGAGAAAAACGAAAAATACAACTTTGTATAAAACTTATCGCCTTCAATCTCTCTTGCACCAGCTGTATATCACAACCAACTAAATTCCAATTTGTTTTTGTTTTAACCGTCCCATTTTTTGTCCAAATCTTAATTTCTCGATCCCCTGCATATATAAAACTTGACGAGAGCTTAGCAACTAATGAACTAAGTTCAGAAAGAGAAGGGGTAAAATAAGTGTAAATTCAGAAAATCAAATGGCAAAGTTTAAGCGGACAGATAAGAACAGGAGCTTAGAGAGTTTGCTGGACTTGGACAAATCTGCACAATTGAATAAGATCAATGGTAGTAATTTGGCGAGGCAGCCAACTCGCAAGCTAATTCCAGGACATGGTCTTGAGTTCAATAATCTTTCTTATAGTGTCACCAAAAAAGTAAAGAAAGATGGTGTTTGGATAAATAAGGAAGCTTATCTTCTTAATGATATATCTGGACAAGCCTTGAGAGGTGAAATAATGGCTATTATGGGACCTAGTGGTGCTGGAAAATCTACCTTTCTTGATGCTTTGGCTGGTCGAATTGCTCGTGGAAGTCTTGAAGGAACCGTCAGAATTGATGGCAAACCAGTTAAGTCTTCAATTCAGTAACTTTCTCTTAATTCAGTAACCGGTAAAGTTGTTGCCATGTTACTAGGAGGTCACCGGTTGAAGCCGTGGAAATAACCTCTTGTAGTAATGCAGGTAAAGCTGCATACAATAATAGACACTTGTGATCCTGCCCAGATCCGCGCATAGGGGAGCATAGTGCACCGGACTGCTTTTTTTCTTCTCTTAATTCGTTCTCCAATTCTTTTCTGTTTAGACTATTTCTTGTACTAACGGCTGATTATGATGTGCAGGTGACAACAAGTTACATGAAGATGATCTCCTCATATGTAATGCAAGATGATCAGCTCTTTCCTATGTTGACAGTTTTCGAAACATTCATGTTTGCAGCTGAAGTCAGGCTTCCACCTTCAATATCTAGAGCCGAGAAGAAGAAAAGAGTTCATGAACTTCTCGAACAATTAGGCCTAACGGTATGTCAAGACTCACTAATTTCCTCATTTTTCACCCTCACATCCAGCAAGTTACTTGCTTTACACTTTAGATGACCTGACCTGATAATATATAAATTATTTTACACTGTCGGTGTATATAAGTTAAACTTATTAGTATGTGTCTGTGCAGAGTGCAACACACACGTACATAGGAGATGAAGGAAGAAGAGGAGTGTCAGGGGGAGAACGTCGGAGAGTCTCAATTGGGATTGACATAATCCATAAGCCATCTCTGTTGTTTCTCGATGAACCTACATCAGGTCTTGATTCTACGAGTGCTTTTAGTGTGGTTGAGAAAGTGAAAGACATCGCTAAAAGTGGTAGCATAGTCCTCATGACCATCCACCAGCCTTCTTACAGAATCCAAATGCTCCTTGATCGAATCACAGTCCTTGCGAGGTACTACTATTTTTGTCCATCGTTAATTGACCTTGCTAGTTTTAGTATGCTCAAGCATTAAAACACATATTTCTCTGTTGAAAAAGAACTATTAGTCTTTTTGCTTCAATTTATATTTTTATTCCTTTTATGTTAATTTGTTTATAAAAGAGTGACACACTTTTATATTTTGTTTTGACTTTTAATGATAATATAATAGATATATAGCAAAAGTTACATGATTAAAGGAGTGATTCTAGTGAACAACATTCCTTTTAAGTCTTGTACAAAATAAAGCGGAGAACTAAAGTGGGCTATTTGAATATTTCCCTTCTGGTTCAAGCTCTATTTTGCTAGACTATCTGTTGCTTTGTTCTCTTCACTATATACATGTTTAATGCTTGTTCCTCCCATCTGATCAAGCAGGGAACTTTTAATATTGGAAAGATATTTAACTTTAAACTTTCCAATTTACCTGTAATGGCATGCTCTTTTAGCCATAGAAATGGTCATAACATTGTTTAAAATCATAAGGTTTAAGGATAATTATTTTGTATGTCTAAAGTCTTTCTTGCTTGTTGAACTCCGTGTCCAATCAAACACCTGTGGTATAAAATGAAATAGAGGAAGTACTATTTATTTGAGATGAATTGGTGCAGACAGTTAAGTTCTGGCTGGTTTTTGCAAGACTTGTATATTTGAAGAACTTTAATGTAAAGTAGAGTTGCACTGTGAATATGCAGGGGGAGACTTGTATATTTAGGAAGTCCAACAGGAGTAGCAGCTTTCCTAGCTGGTTTTGCAAGGCCAGTTCCAGATGGTGAAAACAGCTTAGAATACCTCTTAGATGTGATCAAAGAGTACGACGAATCAACTGTTGGGCTTGATCCCCTTGTCTTGTACCAAAGGGATGGTATCAAACCTGATCAAGCTGCAAAAACCCCTCTCCGAAAACCACCAAAAACGCCAAAAACTCATCGTACTCCTTATGCCAAGTCACCCTGGACCAAACATATCAGCCTTCGCAGCTCTCATTTTTCGGCCAATGGAAACATGAATTCCCAAAGAGATCCTAAAGATCAGTCTGAATCTGATGTTAATAATTATGGTTATGATGACGAGGACGATGAGGAAGATTTTGATAACTCGTTGGAACGGAAGGTACCACAAACACCTATGAGTATGCAGAGTGGGATTCATCCACGTTTGGCTTCTCATTTCTACAAAGATTTCTCAGTTTGGCTATACAATGGTGTTAAAGGAACTCCTCGCCGTCCACCAACATGGAATAACAATGGAGCACAAACACCTTTTTCTGGTTTTAAATCAAGCATGTCCTCAGGTCAATTCTCAATGACTCAACAAACACCTTCACGTCATATTATAACTCCAGCAGCTTCAGCAATCTTTACCCCGGGACGAGAAGGAATTGATCGCTCATCATATAATCCATCTTATGAAGAAGTACTTGAAATTCAAGAAGTACTTGATGAGCCAATTCATAGGCATAAATTTGCAAATCCATGGATTAGAGAAGTTTTAGTTCTCTCGTGGCGTACCACATTGAATGTGATTCGCACTCCTGAACTCTTCCTCTCTCGTGAAATTGTTTTAACAGTCATGGGACTTGTCCTGTCTTCCTTCTTCCAAAGGCTAAGTCATTTTAACTTCAAAACAATCAATCACCTCCTCAACTTCTACATTTTCACCATTTGCCTCGTCTTTTTCTCGTCGAATGATGCTGTTCCTACTTTCATCCAAGAAAGATTCATCTTCATTCGCGAGACTTCTCATAACGCTTATAGGGCATCTTCTTATGTCATTTCTTCCCTTATCGTATACCTCCCGTTCTTCGCGATTCAAGGATTCACATTTGCTGGCATAACGCAATACATTCTTCGCCTAAATAGCAGCATTCTTAGCTTTTGGCTTATACTTTACTCCTCACTCATAACTAGCAATGCATATGTGATGTTAGTTAGTGCACTTGTTCCAAGTTACATCACGGGGTACGCGATTGTTATAGCTACAACAGCTCTGTTTTTCCTTACTTGTGGATTCTTCTTGAAGAGAACTCAGATTCCTTTGGTTTGGAGATGGTTGCATTACATTTCAGCAATCAAATATCCATTTGAAGCATTGCTGATTAATGAATTCAAAGGCACAAAACATTGTTACAATGGTGATCTTGCAGATCTTTCACCTGGTCCTTTAGGTGATGTGAAGATTAGTCCATTGCATAATACTGCAATTTCTAGAGGTGATTTGCCACAAAATTGCACATTGATTGGAGAAGATGTTTTGTTTTCTATGGACATTACAAAGGAGAATATATGGCTGGATATTGTGATCCTGTTGGCATGGGGAGTTCTTTATCGTCTTTTCTTTTATGTAGTTCTTAGGTTTTATTCAAAGAATGAAAGAAAATGATGTATTTCCCTGTTTAGAGGTTTGTTTAAAATATATCATTTGTATTTTAAAAAAAATTTAACCCATAATTCTAGAGTTTTGTATGAACTGACTCATTGCTGAAAGGTGCAATAATCATGATAATTCCATTTTAGGTGGAAACAATACAATAAAGATAGTTGCTAATGATTTATGGATCCTTTCATCGAGGGGTCATAAGTCTTCCTCGGGCTTAAACTATTGTCAATATATGATGTGAGTATAGGCTTCTAAGAGAGGTATCCACCTATGCAACTATATATTTGTAATTAGTTCAGTTTGTTATGCTAATTATGCAGTTTATTAGTTAATGCACTACAGGAAGGTTTGCGACACGCTCTGTGGCAACCTTTTTTAGTCGCTATTAAAGTACTGCTATATATTTGTGGCCCGTTTGTTTTCCTTTTTGTGGCGAGATTAGTTGCCACAAGCGGATGCATGGCATGCACATTGGTACAAACTTTAGCAAAAAATATTACAAAAATTATATGTCAAATAAAAATAATTTTGATTAGCCAATATTTTCTACGAGAGAAGTAATATTTAAAGAATAATTTACTTGGCTTCAAGCTTTTGTGGCAATAAGAAGTAGCCACAAAAGCTAAACAGAGTGCCATAAAATAGATTTTAGGTAGGTAGTTAATCCAACCATGGCACTACTTTTGGTGGCGACCTATGATGTTGCCACAGAATATCGTCACTGAAAACCCAATTCTCTAAGTGAGTTGAAGCTTCTTTAAATAGATTTTAGGTAGGATGCCTTTCTAATTGGCGACATATGGCACTACTTTTAGTGGCGGCTAGTGATGCCATAGAATATCGTCACATGAAACCCCATGTTCTGTGTGTTAAAGCTAAGGGTAGTACGTGGGTCGGGTCCGGTCCTAAGTGGGCTTTGTGGGCCCGGTTCAAAGTGGGCCGGTCCTAAGTGGTTCCGAGTTTCGCGGACTTCTTGTTGGAACCGGTACGGGATCAGGACCACGAACTAACGGTTCCGGGTTAAGTGGGCCGGTTCCGGGCCTAAGTGGGCCCAACAAATACTTTCTATTTTTTAAATTTTTTTTATAGAAATTAGAGGAAAAAAAATGGTAATAAAAATATCTAAGTCAATTCCTTGTAAATTATATTATAGAATTGTGACCTAAATTTTTTAATTCAAATTTAAAGACAAAAATATTATTAAGAGATATTCAAAGCAATGCCTTGTAATTTTATTGTAGCATTAAAAACATATGATAATATTTTTTTTAGTCTTCCTCGCCCCTATGGAATGAGCTATATTCGATACACTTAACATGTATATATAGTATAGTATAGTATATATATATATATATATATATATATATATATATATATATATATATATCTTAAGATGTATATATAGTATAGTATAGTATAGTATATATATAAGCTTATATTTGATATAAGATGTATATATAGTATAGTATATATATATATAAGCTATATTCGATATTAAATATTAAATATTAAAATTTAGGA
Source organism: Nicotiana tabacum (assembly GCF_000715075.1). Classification (NCBI taxonomy): domain Eukaryota; kingdom Viridiplantae; phylum Streptophyta; class Magnoliopsida; order Solanales; family Solanaceae; genus Nicotiana; species Nicotiana tabacum. The sequence continues at coordinate 114,950,873 of NC_134098.1, read as the reverse complement.
TGTTAAATCAATTATAGGGTAAGCACATAACAATAACCATTTTTGCCAACTCTTCCCGATCTTTTTTTGGATCATAATATAAGAGAGATTGAGAGAGATTGATGATTTTGTGAGAAAAATAAAAGAATGATGGAGTATTTATAGTTAAAAATAGGAAAAAAGTGTAATTATAAAAAATTTGGGGTTAAAACAAAGATGGGGTTAAATGGCTATTTTGTAAATAGCCAACGACTATTTTGGCAGAGGAAACGACTAGATTTTAAATGCCCAAATGGGCAATTTTTTTTTTTTTAAAATTATGGCCGTTGGGACCATTTAGGCCCGCTAGGACCGGTCCGGTCCCGGTCCCAAATGGTCCGGTCTCGCGGGCCTCAGGCTAAGAACCGCCCCACTTGCGAGGCCCACCGCCCCCGGTCTTAAACGGTTCAGCCCGTTTAGGCCCACTATCTACATGGGCCGCGGTCCCGATCCTGAACCGGCCCACTTGAGGTGAGTTGAAGCATTTGTGGCGACTTCTAGTCGCCACAAATAGTGCCACAACATAGATAAGTCGCTGCTCTCACACGCGACGTATGCACTACTTTTAATGGCGACCAAAAAGGTCGCTGCAAAATTTCATCACTGAAAACCTTCTTTCCTGTAGTGCTTTAAGAGTAGTTGTTGAAGTTAAGTACATTACTTTTCAAAGTATTAAGTACTACTTTTTTCATAGAAAATATTGGCCAATTGGAATTTTCTTTTCTTTTTTTTTGTGAAAAAATTTCGCCGATTGCAATCTGCCCATGTTGCAATGTTATCATTGCTTTATTAATATTAGCTTTTGTGGCGACTAAGCTCGCCATAAGTAGTAAATAAATAGGCCGCAAAATAAATTATAGGCACCTCGCTACTACAAACGGCGACATATAGCATTACTTTTGGTGGGAACTAAAGAGGTTACCACAAAATAATATCACCGAAAGCTTTATTTCCTGTAGTGATCGAGAATAATTCTATATACAAGAATGGCATGTGAAGAGTTGTATGTTATGTTGCCATTAAATACGGGCTAAAGGTCTTAAAGGTTATTGTTGGTGCAGACTTCACAAAGCTTCAAGTCAACACAACTACAAGAATGACAACTCTTTCAATTGCAAGCGGGTCGTCTTAAAAGCATTTAACTAAAGCAGACTTTTATTTTCCTAACTTGTCCATCAGTTTCAGCTTAACTTACTTTAGTTTTATCTTCCTCTAAATTATGTTGGCGCGTTGCGAGATACGGCAGGTTTTTCCTCAATATTTCTTATTACTGATAGCTTGTGACACCTTAATTAGCCGTGGAATAATCAACACCATTTCCAACTAAGAGTGGGAAAAACGCAAAAGGAAAACGAAGAAAGAACAAAAGTATTATTGGTGACTTAGACGTTTTATTTAAGGATTCAAAGAAGTACTTTCAGCAAAACTCTTTTACTTATTTATTCCCTTTTTTCCAGTGATGATATTTTGATTTTTGGCTATAGCGTCAACTTGATTACGTAAACTAACTTACGTCCTGATATTTGATCATATATGGGGCCTTGACTTGATCTCTCCCTTCTACTAACGAGTCAATCTTTATTTGTTATTGTTCTTCAACGCGATGTTAGTACGTAAGAGACCGAAGAGTTAATGCATTTTGTTCTCCTAAATTTTACCCAAATGAATTTTAATTATTCCCATATTTTAATTCTAATCTTTTTATTTATACTCGGTTCTAAACTAATAACTTTTACATGTTAAATAAATTTTTTAAGATAAATATAGGGTTTGAACTAAAGCTATTGGGTTCAAACCTACTGGCTCCACCCCTGATTATTCTGATTTGTGAACACAGTACCTTTTAACGTTTATGCCAACTACTTATAATTCAAGATATATCACTTTTGAGCCTAATTCCTATTCCTAATGATAATGCAGACATGTGACTCTCATACGTCACTAAGGGCTTGTTACATTTTTCAAGCTAAAGTGAGTAAATTTCGTATAAAACTGTGTAAATAAACGGATGTTATGAACGTAGTTAATATTTAGAAGGGCATGGACGAAAACTTAAAAACTTATTTATGGGACCCGGGTTAGAAACATGTGAGGTATGAGAAATTAATAAATAGCCGTACCTTAGGCCAAAAATAGGAGCCGATTATTGTTCATTAAAATGCCTCAGTCCTCGCATCCCCAATTCTAAGTCTAACTTCTCATCTCCTTCTTTGGATCTCTCCTATCTTACTTAGCTTCTTTATTTTGTATTTTCGTTAATGTTGTTCTACATCTTTAAGTTGTAATCGTTAGTTACTGCCATTTAATATAATTTATATTTTGGAGTTGTTACATTGGTGCTTTCATCCAGAGTTCTCCAATGGTGGACCAAAAAGTAAAACGCAAAGCTCTCGTTGATGAATCTGCAAAGGAGGTGAAGGATTCCTTTTCCAAGGATATAGCTGAGATGCGATGTATGTTATAGGAGTTAGTGAAAAAAATGGCTCGGACTGCTCCTCAATCTCTCCCTGGGTTGCATGCGTCCATGGAAGCTATCATCGATAAAAATATCCAGATTCAACGGTGATGACCCTGCGGCATGGGTATTTCAGGTAGAGTGGTATTTCACTCGCTATAACATTTTTCCAGATCAAAAATTATCATTGGCTTCCTTATATATGGATGGCGAGGCTTTGGATTGGTATTGTTGGTTAGTTCGAAACAAACATCTTGAGGATTGGGACCATTTCGTGGAAAAGTTGTTTATTCATTACCGAGCTCGGAGTCGGGAAACACCTGACAGACGTTTAGCCTTTCTTCGAAAGCTTACCACAGTGGAGGCTTATCCGGCACGGGCTACTGCTATTCCGTCATGGAGCAATATGGCCAACTTTCCCTTGCCTTAATACTGAAGTGCGCACTCAAAGAACACCAACCTAAACATTACCCACCAGGTGTTTGCGGAAAAGCCAAATAGCGAAAATAAAATTATTGTCCATACTGAAACAAAACTATCAACACTTGAGGAGATGTGTAATTCAGTTTTGGATGAAGACAAAGAGGAAGTCGAACCCCTTTTGCTACAATACTTGGTTGAACCATATGAATGTAACAACAACAATGGGGTGTGCAAGGTGTCCGATGAATTGTCTTATTGGTCTAAAGATGTTATTCCCGAGCCAAATGTTATCCAGGAACCACACAAGGAGCTTACGCTGACAACAGAGACTACTGAGACCCATTTGCCTAATGATTCGATGTATCATGTTTCTCCGACTAATGCGACAAATGATAGTGCTAGTGTCGTTGAAAATAAAGACAAGGATAATAAAGAGATAGTTATTACTGTCGTGCCCCTCTTTTCTCGCAAAATCGGGTTTTGACACGTGACAACTCTTTTAAAAGAAGGTGTTAAAAGAGAGAGTCGCCACCTAACGGGTTTGAGGTGCATTAGGGAACCTATTTGCAAATAACTCTGGTTTAACCAGTTTGCGTCACCAAAGATCGGGTAAGGGCTCAAATTACCTCGAAGAGAAGGTGTTAGGTACTCTTCGAGGTCCACAACTATAGGTCCTGGCCGAACTTGAATTATATGAATTAGTCAAATAGTCAGAGAGAAAAATAAGAAGTTTAAAAAATATCATTATTAGAAAGTCCTTGAGTAAACACAGATAATTGGTTTAAAAACAAGATAGGGGGTCCTAAGTTTTTTATCCTAAAGGATCACCCCGTGCAACATAAATAATACTTCGTAACTCCCTCGAGGTGGGGTGTTACTCGTATTATTCAGCGGGTACAGACTATCATCTCCTGCTATCCGATTACTATCTTTAAGTTTTTACCTAAAGTGCACCGGTTGATTCTAAACCGTGCCTTATGCGTGCACTAGCCGTCCCGTGCCTATGGTCCTGGAGGCGTTTGGACCTCTATTTTGGGTGGTTCTAGACTTAACTTAGGTTACTCAAAATGATAAAACTAGGCGACATACAAAACAAGTTGGATTTCATGTGAAGGCAATTAATGGCTCAAGTTAGCCTCCACACTTAGACAACAAATGCACGCAAACAAATTAGGCATTTGACAGTTTCAGAATTGAGACAAGTTAAAGCCATTAAGCACTATAGACATGGTTTCTATGTGACCTTGGGATTCAAACGTGCAGGCAGTTTCAGAGCAAGATGCCATTTTAGATACAATTTCTAAGCGACTACACAGTCGGCCTGCTGATTACAAATTATAAGCAATTAAACCTATAGACATGATATCTAGGTGATTTATGCAGTAGTTGGCAGTGATAACTATTGAAGATACTCAGAATTACTCAGTTTGATCCTATAGGCATGCTTTCTAATAGTGGAAACGGAAACACTGTTGAAAGTTCAACATTAGCACTTGAAAGAAACGAGCAGGATAATAATTAAGACTGGTTTAGACCCTATAGGCAGGATTTCTATAGTCATAATTGAGACTGATTTTAGATCCTATTGGCATGGTATCTAAATTGCAGATTAGGTAGCATGTAAATTAACAGGATCCTATACAGCCTAATGCATGTGCACATTGAGATATTGGTCATTTAATATCCTATAGGCATGGTTTTTAACAGGTAAAAACAGAACACATTTGAGCAAAGTAGAGAACCTATAGGCATGATCTCTACCCATTTCATTGCAAGTATTAAGATAAACCCCCTTTTACCAGTTTTACTAATACCCCAATTGTTATTACAACATTATTACAGACCTAATGAATGGCATAAATTACAGAATAAAACAACTATAGTGAGCCTACAACATGCCCAAAGATATTCCCAGCCAGGCAAGGCCTTCATTCCCATGGTTCACAACAACCCAAAATTTATATCTTCATTGACATAAGGCAACCAGAAACCAATTGATTCATCCAGTAGGTAGAAAACAAAGTTGAGAAAATAGAATCAAGACCCTAGTGTGTCAGAGTTCCCAAGGGCTTCAAGAACCCAGGGCAGTGCTCACACTAGGGAGGTTGATAGAGGAGATTCAGAGAAAGACTAATGACCAAATCCTAGTGTGTCAGAGTTCACAGGGGTCTCAATTGGACCCCGAGCAGTATTCACACTAGGGAGTTCAAATGATAGAACCTAAGTAGTCTTGGATTTCAGCCGGCTAAGAATAAGAACTCAAAAGAGACCAGGCAGTAAGGGAATAGACTAAGGTTAAGGGATAGCAATGAGGGATACAAGCAGATTCAAGTTGAGCACATAGAACAGGTAGTAGAACATGCTTAGGTTTTGAGAACAGACTTAACAAAGTTTCCGAAAAACAAGTTCAACACATAATATATATACTAACAAGACAGGTTTGCAAGATTGATGTACACAAACTCATAGTAAGAAAAAGGTTCAGATTATGCTAAGTGTAGATGCTAGTTTCCCAAGAAGGGATCATATCAATTGGCAACAGAACTTAACAGAATGAGAACAAATTAAGGCAACTATTGGGAAGTCAAGACATGGTAGAAGCATACAGGATCAAACATGCTACATGTCATCACAACAAGTTCAGAAACAGACTTATGCTAGATACTTAGTGAATACATTCATGCTTAGTCATCTAATCCATAAAAAGGGATATGAAAGCATGTTCAAGTAACATGGTTAATAGAAAATTTAAACACTAAAGAGATGGCTAAAGTGCAAAGGTTCTAAACATCAGTAACACATAGGCTAGGCAGACTTAAAAAGAAGTTCATTAGCTCAAATTAGGTCTAAGCATGTTTCAAACTACAAACGAAATGGAATTAAGATTAGAAAGGCCTAAAATTGAAGTAAGACAGTCAGAATTGCACACGAGAACAACCCAGAAACGCATTAAACCACAATCTTCAGAAGTGAAAACATATGCTGATGACAGATAAATAGAAATGAAATGACAAAGGTTTGGTAACTCACCAGTTAAGCGAAAAAATAAGAAAGAACTGAAGTCCACAATGTTATGAATATCAACAAAGAGCAACAACCCAGAATTTCTAGCCTTGGCTTTCAGCCAGCCAAGAACCAGAATATAGAGCAAGAGTATTAGAGAACAAAGAGCACGCAACTTAATTTTTTTTAGTAAATTTCTTAATGATTCCCCCCTCCCAAAGGGGAATAGGGAGGGATTTATATAGTAGTAGAAATTGAACAACCAAACAAGGAAAATCATCAATCAAACATTAAAAAGGAAACAACATCACATGCAATCGAAATCAGTAAGGAAAAGAGAGAAATTTCAAAACCCTAATTTTAGGGAAAGTACAAAAATCGGCAGAATCTAAAAATAAAAAATCAAACGTTGTGCAGAATAAGATGAATATAGACAGAAATATCGCTTAAAATCAAAGAATCAAACCAATTTTGGTTCGATCTAAAAAGATCTGAAACCTTAATTTTTAGGGTAAGTAAGAATCAACAGAGATACACAGAGATTCATACCCATAATAGAACAAGAATGAATATCGACAGAATAGTAGAAAGGTCAAGAAGTTGAACCGACTTTGGTTCGATTCTGATGAGATCCGCTTGCCATGTTTAGGCAAGCAGTATAGAGAAGGATCCAGTACCAGGGAAGAGTCGTATATGGCAAGAAATGGCCGTATAATCCCATGTCTGGTGGGATTAGGAGAGGGATTTGGGGGATAGGGTTAGGGGAGTGTTAGGGTAATTAAAAGGGAAAGGGTAATATAGGCCGTTGATATCAGAGATCAATGGCCACGATTGGCTGGGGGGCTTGGGTCGGGTTGGTTTAATTGGTTGGATTAGGGGTTATTTGGTTTGGGCTTAGATGTTATTGGGCTGGGACTGGGTAGTCTAGGTCCGAAAATAGGTAAGGTTTAGGCCATATTTTAAATACCCAATGTTTAATAAATAAATAATTTATAAAAGTAATTTATAAATATCAAAAATATCATTTGTGTACTAAAGTGATTAAAAATAACTACTTAACATTATAAAAATATAAAAAGTCATTTTCTACCTAAATAATATAATTATATATGCATGTGGGTTATTATTGCAAAATGTGGAATTTAGCCTTACAAATACAAATATAGTTATAAGAAATGCACTGAAAAATATTTAAAACCTCATGCTGGTTTAAATGATAAGTTTAGATGATTAAATCATCATAAAATAATTTAGAGGATAATTATTGGATATTTATACAATAAAAATGCAGAAATAAATTGGTTTAAAGTCTTTAAAAATTATGGAAAATTATGAAAAATGCTTGTATAGGTTTATAAGCTAAATGATGATGCAAATATACTATTTTGAAAGTGTATATATATATATATATATATATATATATATATATATATATATATATATGTTTTAAAAATACGAGGAAAAAATTGGGTATCAACAGCTGCCCCTCTTTACCCGGGAATGATAAAAGAGTTGTCGGGTAAAGAAATGATGACCGATTTTGACCGAATGGGGTGATTTGAAAAAATATATAGGCCGAACTCCGGTTTTTGAGTTGCCTACATATCCTTGATTTTACAGGAATCAGGCCGTGTGTAGTTCTGGATCCAACGATGGAATTAGCCGATGGAGTTGTTATAGGAACGGACAAGCTCTTCTGGATAGGACGATATCAGAATTGTGAATGGATGTACCTTGTAACGGTTATGGATATTTGAACGGTCATCAAGTGGAAATGGGTAACAGATGGTGGTTGGTTACGTTTGAAATAATTGCAGGATGTGAACATTAAACAAAAACTTGGAGCGAAGATTGCTCCTGTTGGGAGAACAGTTACCTCCTGGATTACCTGCAAAACTTGAATACAATGCATGCAGGTGTATATTGCGATAATTTAAACATGATGCAAATTTCCTTTTGACCATGAAAGCTGTCTTTGGACGATGGGGATGATGTCCTTAGACCATGATGTCCTGGGCCATGAATTGCGTGATAAGGGATTCGCAGGCCATGAAATGATGTTCTCGGTCCATGAAAATGGTACCTCTGAACTATGACGCCTTTGAATAATGATGTGAAATATTGAGAGATCCTCAGGCCATGGCATGGTGTCTTCCGGCTAGGAGAATGATGCCTTCAGACTATGACGCCTTCGGACAAAATGGCGATATTCCAGCCCATGAAATACAAAGATATGACGCTTGGTTATATGCGAAGCAAAACAAGACAGCGCTTAGTCTTGTGTAAGATCGGGGGCAGAGCTTAACCCGAGGTGGAGAATAGTGCTAGATTTCAAGTAACATAGCATTTGGGGTTACGCAAGGAAAGGTAGAGCTTAGCCTTGTGCGACTAGGGAGACAATGCTTAGCCTTATGCGAAGTGGGAGACGATGATTGGTCTCATGCAATTGAGGAGGCAGGGCTTAGCCTCATGCAGAATGGGAGACAATGCATAGTATCGTCCAAGGAAAGGTAGTGCTTAGCCTTGTGCAAGATAGAGGCAGGGCTTAGCCTCATACAAAATGGAGACAATACTTAGTCTCATGCAGGGGAAGGCAATGCTTAGCCTTATGCAATTAAGGAGGCAGGGCTTAGCCTCATGCAAAATGGAGATAATGCTTAGTCTCATGCAGGGGAAGACAGTGCTTAGCCTTATGCAATTGAGGAGGCAGGGCTTAACCTCATGCAAGGTGGAGACAATGCTTAGTCTCATGCATGGGAAGGCAGTGCTTAGCCTTATGCAATTGAGGAGGCAGGGCTTAGCCTCATGCAAAATAGAAACAATGCTTAGTCTCCTGCAGGGGAAGGCAATGCTTAGCCTTATGCAATTGAGGAGGCAGGGCCTAACCTCATGCAAGGTGGAGAAAATGCTTAGTATCATGCAGGGGAAGGCACTGCTTAGCCTTATGCAATTGAGGAGGCAGGGCTTAACCTAATGCAAGGTGGAGACATTGCTTAGTCTCATGCAGGGGAAGGCAGTGCCTAGCCTTATGCAATTAAGGAGGCGGAGCTTAGCCTCATGCAAGATAGAGACAATGCTTAGTCTCATGCAATGAATAGATAATAAGTAGTAGCAGAGTATTTCTTAGCTGGAAATGTGTTTGCGCTTGGCAGCTTTGTCGTTATGAAGACAGTGATTCTGAGGTGTGCCGGAATTTGAGAATATTTCTTGTTCCTGCATCCAAAGGACAATCGTGAGTTTTACGGGGGAAGGTTGGTTCATGCCTCCGCCTTCCTGCTTTGCTTTGCTCTGTATCGAAGTCCTTCTTGATTTACCACGGATAGCATCTGGATGTTTCATAAAAATAAAGTTTTCAAAAATGTTTATGCATATGATGAATGTAGTTATTTAAAATACATTAGTATGTAATATCGGATAAATTAGATGAACCAATGACTGTGACACTTTAGAGACATTGCGACTTCTTTAGAATTTTGAGGGTCCTCCTCAAAATTCTGCCCAGTTTACTTAGGAGATTCTCTGACCGTTCTGCATATGATGACGTTGGCTGGACTTGCTCCGGAATTTTGAGGGTCCTCCTTAAAATTTTGCCCTAGTTTCTGGTTGTGGGAAAAATGAAAATTTTATTGAATTGTGACCGAACCCACTTGGCTGCCTACATATCCCCTCTTAAACGGGAATTAGGCCGAGCGTAGTTCAATTACATCAGATGAAGAAATGCGAACTTTCTAAACATAATATCTTTTGACTGCATCTGAATTGGTAGGCTTTGGACAAACCTCTCCGTCCATTTCTGTGAGTACTGTTAGTACTCTGTGAACCATGTAGGGCCCTTGCTAATTGGGCAAAAATTTCTCTTTGGCTTCATCTTGATGCGGGAATATCCGCTTCAGTACCAGCTGCCCCGGTGCGAACTGTCTATGTTTGACCCTTTTGTTGAAAGCTCTGGACATCCTATTCTGATAGAGTTGACCATGACACACTGCATTCATTCTTTTTCCGTCAATGAGAGCTAATTGTTCATAGCGGCTTCTTATCCATTCTGCGTCACTGAGTTCAGCTTCTTGTATAATTCTTAAAGAAGGAATTTCAACCTCGGCACGAATGACAGCTTCGGTACTGTAGACCATCAAATAGGGAGTTGCCTCGGTTGATGTGCGGACTGTGGTACGATACCCCCAATAAGGCAAATAGTAACTTCTCGTGCCATTACTTGTGGTTGTCTACCATCTTCCTCAGTATTTTCTTGATATTCATGTTTGCGGCCTCCATGGCTCCATTCATTTGAGGCCTGTATGCTGTGGAATTCTTGTGCTTGATTTTGAAGGTTTCGCACATAGCTTTCAATAGGTCACTGTTGAGATTGGCGGCGTTATCGGTGATGATTGACTCTGGAACCCCGAATCGGCAAACAATATGATCTCTGACAAAATCTGCGACGACTTTCTTGGTTACAGCTTTGTAGGATGTAGCTTCAACCCATTTTGTAAAGTAGTCTATAGCCACTAAAATGAACTTGTGCCCGTTTGAAGCGGCGAGCTCGATTGGTCCAATGACGTCTATTCCCTAAGCGGCAAAAGGCCAAGGTGCACTCGTTGGCACTAATGATATTTTTGGACATACCTGATGTAATCTATTTCCATAGTCATCCAAAAATAACTTGCCCTCAGTATCTTCTTGGCTAAAATGAAACCATTCATGTGTGGTCCGCAAGTTCCAGAGTGTATCTCTTCGAGCAGTTTGGAAGCTTCCTTGGCGTCAACACACCATAATAAACCTAGGTCTAGATTCCTTCAGTACAGAATTTCTCCACTTTGGAAGAAATGGTTGGACAATCTTCGGAGCGTGCATTTTTGAGTATGATTTGCATACTCCGGGTACTCTCTTTTTGTCAAGTACTCCTTGATATCATGGAACCATGGATTCCTGTCTGCTTCTTCTTCAACATGAGCGCAGTAATCTGGCTGATTATGAATCCTTACCGGAATGGGGTCGATGAAATTCTTGTCCGGATGCTGTATCATGGAGGACAAAGTGGCCAATGCGTCTGCGAACTCATTCTAGATTCACGGGACATGTCTAAACTCTATCTTCGTGAACCTCTTCATTATCTCTTTCATGTGATATAGATATGGTAATATCTTGGTATTCTTTGTAGACCATTCTCCCTGCACCTAATGTGCCAGAAGATCTGAATCACCAATTACCAGTAATTCCTGGATATTCATGTCAATGGCCAAATTGAGCCCCAATATGCAAGCCTCGTATTCTCCATATTATTGGTGCACGGAAATCTGAGTTTCGCGGATACCGGATAATGTTGACCTATTTCTGACACCAAAATGGCTCCAATACCCACTCCTTTGAAGTTTGCGGCTCCATCGAAAAACATTCGCCATCCGCCGAAGGCTTTGGCGATATCTTCTCCTATGAATGATACTTCTTCATCAGGAAAATACGTTTTTAGTGGTTCGTATTCTCCTCCTACATGATTTTCCGCAAGATGATCCGCTAATTCTTGTCCCTTAACCGCCTTCTGAGTCACATAGATGATGTCGAATTCACTCAACAATATCTGCCATTTTGCCAGCTTCCCTGTAGGCATGGGTTTCTGGAAGATGTACTTCAGAGGATCCATCCTTGATATGAGATATGTGGTATAGGCACAGAAGCAGTGCCTCAGTTTCTGGGCTATCCTGGTCAAAGCACAGTAGGTGCGTTCCAGCAAAGAATATTGTGCTTCGTAGGGTGTGAGCTTCTTACTCAGATAGTATATGGCATGTTCTTTCCTTCCCGTCTCGTCGTGTTATCCCAAGACACAACCGAAAGACCGAAAGACCTATCTAATGCGGAGAGATAAAGTAGTAGTGGTCTACCAGGTTCTGGCGGGACCAGGACTGGTAGTGTGGACAAATATTCTTTGACTCTGTCAAAAGCTTTCTGGCAGTCTTCAGTCCAACTGGTTGCAGCATCCTTCTTTAACATTTTGAAGATCAGCTCACAGATCACGGTTGATTGTGCTATGAAGCGGCTGATGTAATTAAGACGTCCCAAGAAGCTCATCACGTCTTTCTTGTTTTTTGGAGGTGGAAAATCCTGGATAGCCTTGACCTTTGATGGGTCTAGCTCAATTCCTCGGTGGCTGACGATGAATCCTAACAACTTTCCTGCGGGGACCCCGAAGGCACATTTTGCGGGATTTAATTTCAAATTGTACCTCCGAAGCCGATCAAAGAATTTCCTCAAGTCTGCTATGTGATCTGTACTCTTCTTGGATTTGATGATGATGTCATCCACATATACCTCTATCTCCTTGTGTATCATGTCGTGGAAAATAGTTATCATGGCCCTCATATAAGTGGCCCCAGCATTCTTCAGACCAAATGACATCATTTTATAGCAATACACCCCCCACAGTGTAATAAAAGCTGTCTTTTCGGCATCCTCTTTATCCATCCAGATCTGATGATATCCCGCGAAGCTATCCACAAAGGATTGGAGTTCATGCTTGGTGCAGTTGTCGATCAGTATATGTATGTTGGGTAACGGGAAATCATCTTTGGGACTTGCTCTGTTTAGGCCCTGATAATTGACGCATACCCTGACTTTCCCATCCTTCTTCGAAACTGGCACGATGTTAGCCAACCAAGTTGGATATTCAACCACTCTGAGAACCTTAGCTTTGATCTGCTTGGTGACTTCTTCTTTGATTTTTAGACTCATATCTGGCTTGAACTTTCTGAGCTTCTGCTTTACTGGCGGACACATTGGGTTGGTGGGTAGTTTATGATCCACTATGGACGTGCTCAAACCATTCATATCATCATAAGACCATGCGAAAATGTCTTCATATTCTTTCAGGAAACGGGTGTATTCTTCTTTCTCTGATGGTGACAGGTGAATGCTTATACGAGTTTCTTTGACTGTTTCGGAATCTCCCAAGTTGACTTTCCCAGTTTCGTCCAGGTTAGACTTAGGCTTGTTCTCAAAATCTTCAACTTCTCTAACAATTTTCTCAAGTATTATATCCTCTTCTTCTATTTCTTTCGAGTCACTATCCTTATGTTGCGTTGTCTCATTATATGTCACAATTGTTGGTTTATCACGATAAGAAATAGATTTGTTGTAGAGAGAAAAATGTAGAGAATAGTAATAAATAATAAAATAGCAAACCATTGATAATTATCAAGATGTCAAACAAAAGCGATTTTTAATGTTTCAAAATAAAATATTGAAAATGTTTTAAAAATGCTCATAAGAATTGTTTTCAAAATAAATGACACTAGCAACCAGGCTACCCCGGAACTCGGTGGGCCCTTGATGGTATGGCAATTCAGTTCCTGAGAACAGCTCCCTTCTCCATTGTCTAGATGGCGAGGCCTTCTTCCTCCTCCTCCTCCTCAACTATTACACTGCAGTCCATATCTTCATCTTCCAAGAATAGATTCCTTAAACCAACTAGCGCTTCATCTTCTTCGGATCCCCACATCATATCAGCCTGATGGAAGGATTGGCTCAAATATGGTATTGGCTGCTCGAGAGGGTAATAAGGACCACACCATGGTGGTGACCAATTCTGATACTCATGCCAGGTGTATTGATATCCTAGTCCAAAGGTCATGTCGTGACGTTTTAACTGTATTAATTTGGTGATCCCTTGGAGATTCTTGCCGAGACCCTTGCCGGGTTCATACCCTGTCCATGCCAATATGCTTTCTATTTTGCTACTCCACCATTTGTCCTTCTCGATCGCGTTAACACGCTCAATGCAATGGTAAGTCTCTCCCCCTAACTTCCTCCTATTCTCCACAACCGGGGCAGTCTGGTTGGTGTAAATAGGGTTACTCCCGTCTCCATGAATAATCACCTCCTGATGATTCCATTCAAACTTCACAGCCTGATACAGAGTAGACGCCACAGCCCCAACAACATGTATCTAAGGTCGTCCCAATAGCAGATTGTATGAGGCGGATATGTCGAGCACTTGGAATTCAACATCAAACCAAGTTGGACCCATTTGTAAGCAGAGGTTGGTTTCTCCGATTGTGGCCCTTTGAGACCCATCGAACGCTTTTACGTTCATAGTTCCTGCTCGTAGCTCATGCAAACCTTTACCTAACCTCTTCAAAGTAGTCAACGGGAAGATGTTGAGACTTGAACCCTTATCTATCAAGACCCTGTCAATGAACTTATCCTCAAACTGCACTGTGATATGCAGTGCCCTGTTGTGACTTAGTCCTTCTGGTGGTAGCTCGTCTTCATGAAAAGTGATCTTGTGGCTTTCCAACACCTGTCCTTCCATATTGGCCATCTCCCCACTGGTAATGTTATTGGGTACATAGGCTTCATTCAACACCTTCATCAGGGCATTCCTATGTGTCTCAGAGTTTTGCAGTAGTGATAAAATTGATATTTGAGTAGGGGTTTTGTTCAGATGATCAACCACAGAATACTCTCTTGCCTGCACCTTTCTCCAAAGGTCATCTGGGCCAGTCTCACTGACAAGCGGTTTAGAGGCCGCTTCTTTGCTCGTTCCTTCCAAATGCTCGGGTGTATAAATTCTATCAGTTCTGGTCATGCCTTGCGTTGCACCTGTTTCTTCCATTTTTCCCTTTCCTTTCCTTATTACTTCCGCAACATAATCTCATGGTATAGCATTAGACTTATAAGACAGTGTAGGTGCTACAATCACGGTGAAGGGTGTTGTTACTTCAACCTCAAACAGAGTTGGTGCAGCTACCTCAACTTCAATTGGTGCCTGAGTTTGTACCATGATAGGTGTGAGAGTGACTGGAGATATTTCAGGATTATCCCCTTCTCGAATGAGTCCAATTGACCCCTCTGAGTCTCATTCTTCATCGGTCTCTATCATGTTTACCCCTCCGTCCTTGTGATCCGGGAGAGGATTGTTACGGACATTGGGTGCAGTCTCCTTTGCCTGTATAACTTTGGTATCAATTAGCGTCTGGATCTTATACTTCAGAGTGCGGCATTCATCAATAGTGTAACACTTCATGCCCGAATGGTAGGCACATGTCTTGTTCGAATTGACCCATTGAGAGGAATTTTCCATGGTAACAACGGGAATGGGAGTGACATAATTGGCAACTTTCAATCTCTCATACAACTGGTCAATAGGTTCGGCAATAGGAGTGTATTGTCTAGGTGGCCTACGGTCGAAATTTGGCCTGGGTTTTTGGTAGTTTTGGCGGGCTGGTGGTGAGTGATAATATGCTGGCTGAGTGTTGTAAGTGTGGTAGGCGGTAGCGAGTTGTTGATATCTAGGAGGTGAAGGCTGATATGTGGGTGGAGGTGTTTGGTATGTGAGAGAAGACTTCAGATCTTGGGGTACCATCACTGCCCCTACTTCCTTCTTTTTAGATATACCGCCCGACTGCAAGGCTTTGTTCGTAGCCTGGAGTGCCTCAAAATTGGTTACCATTCCGCTTTTAATTCCCTCTTTTATTCTTTCTCCCAATTTGATGATGTCGGAAAAATTATGGTTTTCAATAACCATCAACCTCTCGTAATACTGCGGATCCTGAGCTCGGACAAAGAACTTGTTCATTTGCTCTTCTTCCAGTGCCCGCCTTACTTTTGCAGCTTCTAATCTCCACCGAGTAGCATACTCAAGGAAAGTTTCTGTTGGCTTCTTCTTACGATCCTAGATGTAGAAGATGTCTGGTGCATTCTCTGTATTGAATCTGAACTGATCTATAAAATCTGACGCCATGCCTACCCAATTAACCCATTTCTTTGGATTTTGACTGATGTACCAAGATAGGGCGTCTCCAGTGAGGCTCCTCATGAACAGCTTTAGGCGGATTCTTTCATCTTTACTAACCCCTACGAGCTTGTCGCAATACGTCCTCAGATGTACCTTTGGATCACCTGTCCCGTCGAACATTTCGTACTTAGGAGGTTTGTAACCCTCTGGCAGTTCTACGTCCGGCTGAATACACAAATCCTCATATTTTAAACCTTCTATGCCTTTACCACCTTCAACACCTTGGACTCGACTTGTAAGCTTCTTAAGTTCTTCCACCATATTCTTGATGAGCAGGTCCTTTTCGGCGGATTCCAGTGTATATAGGGTTTGTTGTGAAGTGTAGGGTAAGGTTTCCACGTATATGGGGTTACTTTGGTGGACTCCAGGGATTTGGGCGTAATGGTGATTATTGGTTGAGTTTTGGGGATCAGGGGTAGGTTGTGGTGCATTTTGAGGAGTGTGGTAGGTGGTAGTTTGTGGATACTGGGTTGGATGATGGTGATGCTGTGGAGGGGTTGGTACTGGCGGGGGATTAGGATTTTGGGGAGGTGTGGCGTATTGATGAGGTGCAGGAGGATTTTGTGGGTGCTGGTTTTGTGTGTTTTGAGGAGGTGCTGGGTTTTGGGCATTTTGTTGGTTGATATCGGGAACATTCAGGGTAAGGGAAAGGTTTGCCAAGTTACGGACCTGCTCAAATTCCCCTTGTAACTCCAATATCTTCTGTTGTAACCGTAAAACCAAGTCATTCTGCGCCGAGTACTCCGACCATCCGAAGTTTCGACATTCTCGGCGTGCATAGCGTTGTCTTTCCTGATACCACTCATATCGTCCATCTTAGCTTTTCCTTTATTCTTAGGATCACTTGGAGGAGGAGGAGGAGGGCCTCTAGATCTGGTATGATATGCTAATAATGCCAGTATGTACGAACCAACCTTAGAGGATGGGAATAAACAAAGAAAAGAAGAAAAACAAAAGGTAAACAAGTCAGTAAGGAGTATTAAAAGGATATTTACGATATTTAAACACGTATTGCGGAATTATAAATTCGCGTCCTAATTTGGGGACCTCATCTTGCCCGAGGTAGGCCTAGCGACATATAGCTTTGGAGAAAACTCAATGCCGATAACTATGTCATTTCATTGATATAATAAATAGACCAAATCTCTACTAAAACGGCAATAATTATAAAGAGTCACTAGTGGCATTTGCCTTATTACAATCAAATTCTAAAACGAATCTAGTAAACATCATTCCTAATCTACTCGGTCCCAGAGGGTCCTTCTCCAAGCTTGGCCTTCTTATCCCCATTAATCAGATTCCCCAGGTCGCGCATGTCCAACAGCAGATACGCCCTTGCTAGATGTCTTCCTTCATTGCCCTCTGTGTTCTGACAATCCAAGACCCTTTTCCTCATCTTTCCCTCAAGTTCCATCAAACCCTGCTCCAAATACTCCAACCTTTCTGTTGAATTAGTAGAGATTCCCCTCCATTCATTGATTGCTTCCATGTCCACTTTATGTTGTTCCAAATGCCTGGCCTGAGATTCAAAGACCCTTTTGCGCAACCTCCTGTATTTAACTTGTGCTTTAACAGCGTCGTCTATGAACCTATTTCTCAAATCAACCCCTGACTTGACCTCTCCTGCTATGTCGTCGTCCAACCATGATGGGTAGAAGTACACATGGCCGCATGATACATGTCTGGCTCGATTGTATCTTTCTCCACAATAATATTTTGATGCCACATGTGTTGTGCCTCGAACTTGAATGGAATGACATTCCCTTGGAAGTCTACTTTGTAATGAACCATTTTGGAAACTCGTGGTATAACCTGTTTTCTCCCAGCTTGCCTCATGACTCTGATAGGAGCATAATGATAGATTCCCCTTAATCCGATTAGCACTAGATGAGGAACATCTCTCGACCTGATGATGAATTCACTGCTAGGGAACCACTCAAACATCCAATGTACCTTGTCATCAGTCAAATTGCTAAAGAAATGTACCCAGCTCACAGCGTTTCCCGGTTGTGCAAACCTGTCTGGGATAAAAGTCATTCTCTTCGGATGGTGATAAGCTATGTGGTCATTCCATGGTCGTCGCAAAAATTCTTGACGGTATTGTCCTCTCTGAATGTGTTCCAACAACCATATTTGTTGCAACAAATTGCAACCCTCGAAATGCCTATATCCCTTTTTGCAACGGTCTAAGGCTCGGTACATTTCAGCCACGATCATTGGGACAATAGTGTAAGTTTGCCCCTCAATTCCTTCCATTAGGGTCTTAGTGACCATAGCTAGGCGAGTATGTATCCTTTCTCCTTGTATCGGGAATATCAACATCCCCAGAAAATAGACAATGAATACAAAAATCCGGCGGTGAGTCCAACCCAAAGAAGTGATGGCAAATTCATCATGGTAAAGACGATATGACTTATTGTGACCATAATTCTCGTAAAGGAAGTCGAATGGTATGCAAGATTTCTTCAGACAGACTAACTTATCATTTTTCCTGAAACCCATCATTTTTAGGAAACCTCGAGAAGTACGATTTTCCGATACCAACAAGCCATGGCTATCCCATGGGACCAGTGAAGCCTCCTATTTCCTCTAGAAGGGGAGTCATTTCTATATCACCAAAATGAAAGACGACCCTCTTCTCATCTCAGAACATGGTGGCAGCCTCAATTAACACATTGTTCGGCTGAATATCTAACAAAGAAGGTAAATTTCCGAGAACTCTTTTCACATGGTTTTTGTCACTTGGCGAGAGATTTTCCCACCAATCTAGCAACAAAGGTGGGATACTTCGAACCATGCCGAACCTAGGGACTTCGTGCCTCATTTCTGCAAAAAACAAATAAAGTTAGCCCTTTCCCCCTCCGGATTCGACTATTTACACATTAATGATTAGTATATCGACACGTTTTCTCCAAATAATGCACATATCATGATTGTACCCATTGGAATTTAAGGAAATCTCGGCGGGCTTTGGACAAGGCTTGCCTAAGAGAGTTATTACGCGGACAACGTTCTAACCCATACTAGGTTTAGACATGATGCATGCACAGTTAATATTAGAGTGGGGGTTTCTAGAAGAGTCTAGACAAGTACCCTCAAGTGGACAACTTGAGAGGGGAAGGCACAGAACCGTCGATTGCACCACTGATCGACTAGTGTTACCGCAAATAAGCCTTTCCAAATTTAAAAGGGTAATTTAGGAAGAGCGCGAACACTCATCAAGCGCCGCTATGGTATTAATTATGCACGAGTGAAATATGATGTGGAGCATGCTTTATGTAAAGATAAAAAAATACGTTGTCAAGTATTTTGCATGATGAAGACGGTAAATGCAGTATTAAATGAAATGTAAAGACATAAAAAGAAAGAAAAACAAGGAAGAAGTTAGTTCGCGCAATATGAAAGAATTGTAATAAAGCAAGCAATGGGGTGGGGGTAGGGAGAGACATGATGCAGCAAAAGTTTTTAAAAAAATGATTCAAAGCAAGTGAACATGACTAGAAAATAAAGGAAAACGCACATTGTAACCAAATTAAGCAAAGATTTGCATATTAAAATAGAGGGAAATAGGGGAAAGGGTGTGCATGTAGCCATAAAAAGGGAAAATGGAAGCGGGATGTTCATGTAACAGACACATTCATCAAAGAAGACTAATTCATATAGACCAAGTTCGCTATGGTAAGAGTCTAAAAATATTCCCAACAGAGTCGTCATGCTGTCGCGCCCCTCTTTTCTCGCGAAATCGAGTTTCGACACGTGACAACTCTTTTAAAGAAAGGTGTTAAAAGAGAGAGTCGTCACCTAACGGATTTGAGGTGCGTTAGGGCACCTATTTATAAATAAATCTGGTTTAACCAGTTTGCCTCACCAAAGATCGGGTAAAGGCTCAAATTACCTCGAAGAGAAGGTGTTAGGCACTCTTCGAGGTCCACAACTGTGGGTCCCGGCCGAACTTGAATTATATGAATTAGTCAAATAGTCAGAGAGAAAAACAAGAAGTTTAAAAAAATCATTATTAGAAAGTCCTTGAGTAAACATAGCAAGTATAAAAAGAATGGGGGGTCCTAAGTTTTTTAGCCTAAAGGATCACCCCGTGCAACATAAATAATACTTCGTAACTCCCTCGAGGTGGGGTGTTACTCGTATTATTCAGCGGGCACAGACTATCATCTCCTGCTACCCGATTACTATCTTTAAGTTTTTACCTAAAGCGCACTAGTTGATTCTAAACCGTGCCTGATGCGTGCACTATCCGTCCCATGCCTATGGTCGAGGAGGCGTTTGGACCTCTATTTTGGGTGGTTCTGGACTTAACTTAGGTTGCTCAAAATGATAAAACTAAGCGACATACAAAACAAGTTGGATTTCATGTGAAGGCAATTAAGGGCTCAAGTTAGCCTCCATACTTAGACAACAAATGCACGCAAATAAATTAGGCGTTTGACAGTTTCAGAATTGAGACAAGTTAAAGCCATTAAGCCCTATTGACATGGTTTCTATGTGACCTTGGGATTCAAACGTGCAAACAGTTTCAGAGCAAGATGCCATTTTAGATACAATTTCTAAGCGACTACACAGTCGGCCTGCTGATTACAGATTACAAGCAATTAAACCTATAGACATGATATCTTGGTGATTTATATAGTAGTTGGCAGTGATAACTATTGAAGATACTCAGAATTACTCAGTTTGATCCTATAGGCATGCTTTCTAATAGTGGCTACGAAACAGTGTTGAAAGTTCAACATTAACACTTGAAAGAAACGAGCAGGATAATAACTAAGACTGGTTTAGACCCTACAGGCAGGATTTCTATAGTCATAATTGAGACAGATTTTAGATCCTATTGGCATGGTATCTAAATTGCAGATTAGGTAGCATGTAAATTAACAGGATCCTATACAGCCTAATGCATGTGCACATTGAGATATTGGTCATTTAATATCCTATAGGCATGGTTTCTAACAGGTAAAAGCAGAACACATTTGAGCAAAGTAGAGAACCTATAGGCAGGATCTCTACCCATTTCACTGCAAGTATTAAGATAAACTCTCTTTTCCCAGTTTTACTAATACCCCAATTGTTATTACAACATTATTACAGACCCAATAAATGGCATAAATTATAGAATAAAACAACTATAGTGAGCCTACAACAGGCCCAAATATATACCCAGCCAGACGAGGCCTTCATTCCCATGGTTCACAACAACCCAGAAATTACATCTTCATTGACATAAGGCAGCCAGAAACCAATTGATTCATCCAGTAGGTAGAAAATAGAGTTGAGCAAATAGAATCAAGACCCTAGTGTGTCAGAGTTCCCAAGGGCTTCAAAAACCCAAGGCAGTGCTCACACTAGGGAGGTTGATAGGGAAAATTCAGAGAAAGACTAAGGACCAAATTCTAGTATGTCAGAGTTCACAAGGGTCTCAATTGGACCCCGAGCGGTCCTTACACTAGGGAGGTCAAATGATAGAACCTAAGTAGCCTTGGCTTTCAGTCGGTTAAGAATAAGAACTCAAAAGAGACCAGCCAATAAGGGAATAGACTAAGGTTAAGGGACAACACTGAGGGATACAAGCAGATTTAAGTTGAGCACATAGAACAGGTAGTAGAACATGCTTAGGTTTTGAGAACAGACTTAACAAAGTTTCAGAAAAACAAGTTCAACACATAATGCATATACTAACAAGACAGGTTTGCAAGATTGATGTACACAGACTCATAGTAAGAAAAAGGTTCAGATTATGCTAAGTGTAGATGCTAGTTTCCCAAGAAAGGGTCATATCAATTGGCAACAGAACTTAATAGAATGAGAACAAATTAAGGCAACTATTGGGAAGTCAAGACATGGTAGAAGCATACAGGATCAAACATGCTACATGTCATCACAACAAGTTCAGAAACAGACTTATGCTAGACACTTATTGAATACATTCATGCTTAGTCATCTAATCCATAAAAGGGGATATGAAAGCATGTTCAAGTAACATGGTTAATAGCAAATTTAAACACTAAAGAGATGGCTAAAGTGCAAAGCTTCTAAACATCAGTAACACATAGGCTAGGCAGACTTAAAAAGAAATTAATTAGCTCAAATCAGGTTCAAGCATGTTTAAAACTACAAACGTAATGGAATTAAGATTAGAAAGGCCAAAAATTGAAGTAAGACAGTCAGAATTACACACGAGAACAGCCTAGAAACGCATTAAACCATAATTTTCAGAAGTGAAAACACATGCTGATGACAGGTAAATAGGAATGAAATGACAAAGGTTTGGTAACTCACCAGTTAAGCAAAAAAACAAGAAAGAACTGAAGTCCACAATGTTATAAATATCAACAAAGAGCAATAACCCAGAATTTCTGGCCTTGGATTTCAGCCGGCCAAGAACCAGAATATAGAGCAAGAGTATTAGAGAATAAAGAGCACGCAACTTTAATTTTTTTAGTAAATTTCTTAATGATTCCCCCCCCCCTCCCCTCCCCCAAAGGGGAATGGGGAGGGGTTTATATAGCAGTAGAAATCGAAGACCCAAACAAGGAAAATCATCAATCAAACACTAAAAAGGAAACAGCATCACATGCAATCGAAATCAGTAAGGAAAAGAGAGAAATTTCAAAACCCTAATTTTAGGGAAAGTACAAAAATCGGCAGAATCTAAAAATAAAAAATCAAACGTTGCGCAGAATAAGATGAATATAGATAGAAACATCGCTTAAAATCAAAGAATCAAATAAATTTTGGTTCGATCTAAAGAGATTTGAAACCCTAATTTTAGGGTAAGTAAGAATCAACAAAGATACACAGAGATTCATACCCATAATAAAACAAGAATGAACATAGACGGAATAGTAGAAAGGTCAAGAAGTTGAACCGACTTTGGTTCGATTCTGATGAGATCTGCTTGCCATGTTTAGGCAAGCGGTATAGAGAAGGATCCAGTACCAGGGAAGAGTCGTATATGGCAAGAAATGGCCGTATAATCCCATGTCTAGTGGGATTAGGAGAGGAATTTAGGGGAGAAGACGACTAGGGTTTGACAGAGAGAAGGGAGGGGGGAGGGGGAAGAGGTTGAGAGAGTTCAAAGGCGGCGGGTGGTAAAAGTGATTTAGGGTTAGGGGAGTGTTAGGGTAATTAAAAGGGAAGGGGTAATATGGGCCGTTGATATCAGAGATCAACGACCACGATTGGCTGGGGGTCTTGGGTCGGGTTAGTTTAATTGGTTAGGTTAGGGGTTATTTGGTTTGGGCTTAGATGTTATTGGGCTGGGACTGGTAGTCTAGGTCCGAAAATAGGTAAGGTTTAGGCCATATTTTAAATACCCAATGTTTAATAAATAAATAATTTATAAAAGTAATTAATAAATATCAAAAATATCATTTATGCACTAAAGTTCTTAAAAATAACTACTTAACATTATAAAAATAAAAAAAGTTATTTTCTGCCTAAATAATGTAATTATATATGCATGTGGGTTATTATTGCAAAATATGCAATTTAGCCTTAAAAATGCAAATGTAGTTATAAGAAATGCACTGAAAAATATTTAAAACCTCATGTTGGTATAAATGATAAGTTTAGATGATTAAATCATCATAAAATAATTTGAAGGATAATTATTGGATATTTATACAATAAAAATGCAGAAATAAATTGGTTTAAAGTCTTTAAAAATCATGAAAAATACTTGTCTATGCTTATAAATAAAATGATGATGCATATGCACTATTTTTAAAGTGTGTATATATAATATGAGAGAAAAATTGGGTATCAACAACTGTCCCTCTTTACCTGGGAATGATAAGAAAAAGTTGTTATTGCAATCATAGAGAAGGCTCCACTATATATTGGTTCTGCATTCTCTATTTCTAGTAACCTCATCATGATTGTTGGTCGATATGGACTTGGGCTAGCCCAAAACTTGGAGGTGATGTCTTGTATGCTTTCTGCTTGCACTTACGACCAACTTCTAAACAGAGGTATATTTAGTCACTTAAGTGACCTTGGTCATGCTGGTCTTGTCTTGCCTTTGCATCCATATTGACCTGATCATTTTGGATTAGACTTTCCCTTTTATCCTGGAATGAATTTTCTTATCACATACCTTAGAGCTACAAGAAATTGGATAGTGAGTCTTGGTCTTGCTCTTAGCAGAGATCTAGAGTCGAACAGTCAATCTTGCGGTAATACCACTTTTGTTCTCGTTAACTATGGGCTTCATTTTGTCTTTATTGAAGGAGAAGGTATAGTAATAACATACGGGGATACAGAGAACTTCACAACTACTGTGCTTCAGGGGTTTTCTAATTGTTCTCGAAGAGCAGGGCACACTTTGATTGAAAATGAAGCGAGTGAATTATTCTGGGATAATAGTGACATCTTCATTTTGGCTGGAATCTGATTGCATAAGAATATATTCCCTCCTTTTTGATCCTGGTGAGTTTATCTACAGGAGAGAGAGAGAGAAATAATATGGAGGAAGGTTCTAGCAACATTCAACTTTGGCCTCCACGATTTTAGAAACCATCTTTCTCCACCTTCCTATTGGATTTCCAAAACAAAGTCGTGCACTCTGTTGAACTGCAGATAAGTCCGGAGTGCTGTGCTATGGATTCAGAGATTGACAAATTGAACAATGCTGTTACGGGCCAAATGTTTCCAACAACTAAAGATAATTTGAACGCGATAATTATCCAACATGATCATGAGGGGATCGTGAATGGACTAGCAACTGGTGGTGCTCTAATGTGTGACATGCTTGCCACATTAGCAGCTAGATTTAGGCATCACCCAACTGCTTTTGACTCGTATCATTGGATTCATATTCATGAGGGGAATTCTCTCAAGTGTGAGCCTCAAGCGGCATTGCAGAAACTCAATTCGCCACAAGAATACCGATTGATTAGCTCTGCTCAGGCACAAGGAGTTAGTTTTATTAACTTTGGCAGGGGAAGTACCTTTGCCATTCCTGGGTATGCATTAGATACTGATAAAGCTTTAAAGTTGCATCGATCGACTAATCGCTTTGTTTTATATGATAAAGCAGAAAGCTATGAGGGCATAGTGGTAGTTTGTTTTTATTTCAGTGACCCGGAAATTGGGACCTGGCAGCAAGCTTTTGATCCAGGTAGAGTTCACTAAGAAACGAAATGCTCCCTCTTTCGGGACAGTGATGAACATAAAGCCACACATCTGCAATGTATTGCAATTAGCTGTGCCCAGCAAGCTCTTCCTTTTGGATATTCCGCTGATGGTCAAGCTTCTATATGGCATTGTGATGAGTTCCCTACGTTGCTTTAACGTACAACTAAAGTGACGTGCCTAAGTTATGTGGCTGCTGGGATGACTTTTTCTCTATTGAATGTTTCGCTTTCTCATGGTTGGATAGTTGTGGATCATGATAGTGCCACTGCATTTGAATCAATATCTGATACTACACTGATGGCCACAGAAGATTACAAATGGTAATCCTTTTAAATGGTGGCAGCCAACACAAATGCTCATGTTCTCTTATTAGAATTTCCTATCCTGAACCTTGCAAACAAGGTTCTTATTGAGGCTGGAGGTATTGTTATGAACGTAGTTAATATTTGGGAGGGCATGGATGGAAACTTTTAAACTTATTTGTGAGACTCAATTTAGGAACATGTGAGGTATGAGGAATTAATAAATAGCAGTACCTTAGGCCAAAAATAGGAGCCGATTATTGTTGAGTAAAATGTCTGAGTCCTCACATCTCCAATTCTAAGTCTAGCTTCTCATCTCCTTATTTGGATTTGTCCTATCTTACTTAGCTTCTTTATTTTGCATTTCCATTAATGTTTGTTCTATATCTTTAAGCTGTAATTGTTAGTTACTACCATTTAATATAATCTATATTTTGGAGTTATTACATTGGTGCTTTCATCCAGAGTTCTCCAACGGTGGACCAAAAAGTAAAACTCAAGGCTCTCGTTGAAGAATCTGCGAAGGGGTGAAGGATTCATTTTCCAAGGATATAACTGAGATGCGATGTATGTTACAGGAGTTGGTGGGGAAAATGGCTCGGACCGCTCCTCAATCTCTCCCCGGGTTGCATGCGTCCATGAAAGCTACATAGATAAAAATACCTAGATTCAACGGTGATGACCCTGCGACATGGGTATTTCAGGTAGAGCGATATTTCACTCACTATACTATTTTTCCAGATCATAAATTGTTATTGGCTTCCTTATATATGGATGGCGAAGCTTTGGATTAGTATTGTTGGTTAGTTCGAAACAAACAACTTGAGGATTGGGACCATTTCGTGGAAAAATTGTTTATTCATTACCGAGCTCGGAGTCGGGAAGCACCTGACAAGCGTTTAGCCTTTCTTCGAAAGCTTACCATAGTGGAGGCTTATCTGGAACGGGCTACTGCTATTCCGTCATGGAGCAATATTGCCAACTTGCCCTTGCCTCATTACTGGAATGCATACTCTGAGAACACAAATCTGAACATTACCCACAAGGTGTTTGCGGAAAAGCCAAATAGAGAAAATAAAATTATTGTCGATACTGAAACAAAGCTATCAACACTTGAGGAGATCTGCAATTCAGTTTTGGATGAAGACAAAGAGGAAGTTGAACCTATTTTCCCACAATACTTGGTTGAACCATATGAATGCAATAACAACAATGGGGTTGTGCAAGGTGTCCGATGAATTGTCTTATTGGTCTAAAGATATTATTCCCGAGCCAAATGTTATCCAGGAACCACACAAAGAGCTTACACTGACAACAAAGACTACTGAGACCCATTTACCTAATGATTCGATGTATCATGTTGCTCCGACTGATGTGGAAAATGATAGTGCTAGTGTCGTTGAAAATAAAGACAAGGATAATAAAGAGATAGTTATTACTACAATCGTAGAGAAGGCTCCATTATGGGTTGGTTCTCCATTCTCTATTTCCAGTAACCTCGACATGATTTATGATTTATATGGACTTGGGCTAGCCCAAAACTTGGAGGCGATATTATGTGTGCTTTTAGCTTGCACTATGACCAACTTGTAAACAGAGGTATATTTAGTCACTTAAGTGGCCTTGGTCATGCTGATCTTGTCTTACCTTTGCATCTATTTTCACCTAATCATTTGGATTAGACTTTACCTTTGATCCTGGATTGAATTTTTTTACCACATTCCTTAGAGCTACAAGAAATTGGATAGTGAGTCTTGGTCTTGCTCTTAGTAGAGATCTGGAGTCGAAGAGTGAATCTTGCGGTAATACCACTCTTGTTCTCTATAACTTAAGCTTCATTTTGTCTTTATTGAAGAAGAAGGTATAGTAATAATATACGGGGATACAAAGAACTCCACAACTACTGTGCTTCATGGGTTTTCTAATTGTTCTCGAAAAGTAAGGCACACTTTGATTGAAAATAAAGCGAGTGAATTATTCTGGGATAGTAGTGACATCTTCATTTTGGATGGAATCTGATTGCATAAGAATATATTCCCTCCTTTTGATCCCGGTGAGTTTATCTACAGGAGAGAGAGAAATAATATGGAGGAAGGTTCTAGCAACATTCAGCCTTGACCTCCACGACTCCAGAAACCACCTTTCTCTGCCTTCCTATTGGATTTCCTAAACAAAGTTGTGCACTCTGTTGAACTGCGGACAAGTACAGAGTGTTGTGCTATGGATTCAGAAATTGACAAATTGAAAAATGTTGTTACGGGCCAAATGTTTTCAACAACTGAAGATAATTTGAACGCAATAAGTATCTAGCATGATCGTGGGGGAGGGGGGGGTCGTGAATAGACTAGCAACTGGTGGTGCTCTAATTTGTGACATTCTTGCCGCATTAGCAACTATATTTAAGCATTACCCAACTGCTATTGACTCGTATCATCGGATTCATGTTCATGAGGGGCATTCTCTCAAGTGTGAGCCTCATGCGACATTGTAGAAACTCAATTCGCCACAAGAATACTATAACGACCCGATCGATCGTTTTGAGCTCCAGCGTGTTATTCGATGGTTTGAGGCCTTGTGTAGCTTTACTTCAGGTATTATGACTTGTCCACATGGTCGGAATTGAATTTCAGAAAGTTCGGAGTTGATTTGGAAAGAAAATTCTAATTTCGGAAGCCTTAAGTTGGAAGAATTGACTAAGGTTTGATTTTTGAGCAAACGACCTCAGAATCGGGATTGTTCCAACATGTTCGTATGATAATTTTGGACTTGGACGTATGTCCGGATCGGATTTTGGATGACCCGGGAGCGTTTCGGCGCCTATTGTGGAAGTTGGCATTTTGGAAGGATTTCGTAAATTTGGGTTGTAGTGCATTTCAATACTATTGATGTCCGTTTGGGATTTTGAGTTTGGAAATAGCTCCATATGGTGATTCTAATATTGGGAGCGCTTCCGAAAGTGGATTTGGAGGTCCGTAGGTCATTTCGGGGTCATTTGGCTAAAGTTAGAAATTTGAAGGTTTTTGGAGAGTTTAACCGGGAGTGGACTTTTTGATATCGAAATCGGATTTCGATTCCGGAAGTTGGAGTAGGTCTGTATTGTCAAATGTGACTTGTGTGCAAAATTTGAGGGCAATCGGACGTGATTTGTAGGTTTCGGCATCGAATAAGGAAGTTTAAAGTTCTAAAGTTCATAAAGATTTAATTGGAGTGCGATTCATGGTATTAGCATTGTTTGATATGATTTAAGGCCTCGAGCAGGTCCGCATTATATTTTGGAACTGGTTGGTATGATTGGATGGGGTTCCGGGAGCCTCGGGTGGATTCCTGGGCTTCTGGTGTAATCGCACCTGCGAGAAAAGGGCCGCTGGTGCGAGTTCGTAGATGCGGGAAAGGACTCACAGAAGCAGATTTTGCTGGGGAAGGCGTGGACCTCGGATGCGGTCGAGATCCGCAGACGCGGGACCGCACCTGCACGCGTGGAGCCGCAGAAGCGGAGGTGCAGAAGCGGATGGTGGCCGCAGATGCGGAGTTGAGGGGTCTGGTGGAAGACTTCAGAAGCGGTAGTTGGGCCGCACCTGCGGAACCGTAGGAGCGGTCAAGTGACCGCAGGTGTGGAAGTCGGGGCTGGGCAGTGTCTTCTTTAAAACGAAGGTTTGGCTCTATCTCGTTTCATTTCGCCCATGGGAGCCGATTTTAGAGCACATTGGAGTGCCATCTTCATCAATCATAATGGGGTAAATGCTTTCTTCACAATTTTGAGTTAAATACATGAGTTTATATGGATTTAGACATGCAAAATTGTAGAAATTTAGAATTTTGAAGAAAAACCTAAAAATTGGTATATTTAGAATTTGACCACGAATTTGGGTAAGGAATTGAGAACAAATTATATATTTGAGTTCGTAATGCTTTGGGTAATGTTTATCTTCAAAACATTTTCGGAATACAGGCACGTGGGCCTGAGGGTGATTTTATCGACTTTCCGAGCGGAGTTGGGAATTGTTGTAAATTGAATTATTGTGAGTATTAGAGTATATTTTTATGGGTTTGCACATTTATTGACTAGTTTGGAGCGTTGGGCATCGGTTTGAATTGTTGGAAAGGCTTGGGAGCCAGCTATGGAACTTCAGAGCGAGGTAAGTCTCCTTTCTAACCTTGTAAGAGGGAATTAACTCCATAGGTGAATTAAATCAATACGTGCTTCTATTTTGGGGGGCTACGTACGCACGAGGTGATGAGAGTCCATGCGTAGCTACTATTATGCTTAAGTTCGGGTAGTCTAGGACCCAAAAGCATGCTATACTTGCGATATTTGTAACCTTATGGTCAATTTAAATTGCTTAAATCATATCGAACTTGGTAAATGAATTTCAAAAATGTTAAACATCATTTTCTTGACCGTTGAAAGAGGATTTGCCATTTCCTTCGACAATTGCTCCTTGATGAATTATTGACTAACTGTTTGAATGTGTTTATCTTTCGAGGAACAGGCCAAACGCCTCGGCAGATTAAATAGATGTATCTATGGTTCGCGTCGTTCGACCCTCCGATAGTGCACATTTTAATATTATGTTGGATCGGGTCGTACGACCTCGACATGATTTGCGCATGACTTAATTGATTGTTTTGGAATTATTGATAATTGATATGGCCTCATTGGCAGGAGATATAGATTGTTAAAAGATGAAAATAATTTTGGAAATCCCCTATTAATAAAAGAATTATTTATCTACTTCATGTTACCGAGTTTACAACTGCCTTATAAAATCCATAATTCATCATATTTTCGGTATATTATTGTTGGCCATAGTAAGCGCCTGAGTCGACCCCTCGTCACTACTTTTTCGAGGTTAGGCGGGATACTTACTGGGTACGCGTTGATTTACGTACTCATACTACACTTGCTGCACATTTTTGTGCATGTGCATATATGTCTAGCAGTCTTGCGGCGCAGAGGTATGGTAAATGCGGAGACTTAGGTGAGCTGCATTTCCATCTACGATTCGCAGCCAGCAGAGTCCTCTTTTAGAGTTATTTATGTATTTTTCTGTCTAATTTATATTCTAGACAGGTGTTGTATTTTATTTTATCTTCCTAGTTGATGCTCATGCACTTGTGACACCGGGTTCTGGGATGATTATGGGATATTTAGTATTGAAATTGGAAAACATTATTATTATTCTTAAAGTTGTTTGTTACTAGTTAAATTGAAGCAAATTTATGTTTTCAGAAACACTAAAATGAGAATTTAATTAATTATTTACTGTTGGCTTGCCTGACAGTGGTGTCCGGCGCTATCACGGCCTTTAATGAATTTTGGGTCGTGACAACATGGTATCAGAGCACTAGCTTCACTTAGGTCTCAGAGTCATGAGCAAGTCTAGTAGAATCTTGCGGATCGGTACGGAGATGTATGTACTTATCTTAGAGAGGCTACAGGGTTGTTAGGAGTATTTCCCTTCTTGATTCCTCATCGTGCGATTTGATTCCTTGAGGCTTATGCCTTCGTTTTCTTCCTATTCAATCTTATGCGGCGTGAAGCGCTTGTTATAAATTGGGAATCGAGGAAGTTTAATGGTACTATAGATGTGGTGCATGATGTTACTCCCTGCGTATTTGATTGGGCTATTGTCGTCGCCTTGTGGGAGGCCGCTCTGTCGTTTCAGCTCAGTATCAGTACTACCTAAGGCTTTGAGATTTGGCATTGGTTGTTATAACGATTCGTGCATTGCTATCGCACAGTGTTCGTGAAATGGTAGGATACTTGTCTATGCGTCGAGGCAGTGAATGACTTGAAAGTAGGTTTTACTCAATGCTTGATTCAGAGATTCAATATTTAATTACAGCAAAGGAAAGGCAATTGGACTATGAATGTTCGGATTTGGGTTGATGGAGTAACAAGACTTGGTATTTCCGAGTGCGATGGAGTTTTCATTGTGATGCGGTGTCGTCGTCCTTATTTGAATGCATTACGATTCGCCGGTGTTATGATCTTCTTTGATTTGGCCTTCGGAGCAGGGTGTTGTGAAATGATGCCGGGAAAGCGGCTGTAAGAGACCGCGATGTGATGTGGTTTAGGACCGAAGTGATGTTCCTAGTATGGATGGCTCGAGAAAGATGATCCTCAGGAAGGTTTAAAGTCGGTAGCGATCGATTGGTTCAAGTGCTACAGAGACGGATTTTTGATTTAAGGCAACAACTGGGCAACGAAGGATGAGGAAGGACATATGGGAGGTGTCTTGTGGTGGTTAAAATTATAGAAGGTTAAGTGTGAGAAACAGAAGTCGAGTAGTTGCTTAAATGAGAGGGTTTGACCAAAGTGGGAGAGTTGCAAGGTAGCATATGGGTTACGTGGTAGGATAATTACACGTCTTGAGGAAAGTTTGGAGTGATTTGGGATTTATGATGGATAGTGACTAGGTCTACGGGCTTAATTTGGAATATTGGCTGCTACATTGAGGAAGATTGGGTGTGATAGGAGGGAGTTGCTTAATATGAAGCAAGATACAACATGACCTTGGATTGGAATGTATTGTCGCACCTTTAGTTGATGTCCACGAGGAGTGAACGGACTTGTACAGCTGGTGAATGAGCACGGGCTAAGGATGGTTTATTGGTTTCATAGTAATTGTACTCGGTGCAGCGTTGTTGGAGGATGTCGGCATGAAATTTCCACAGGAGGGATATCTCCTGTGAGCATATTAGCGGTTGCGTGGTGTTGATAAAGCTTCTAAGAAGAATTTTACTGGTTATCCAGTAAGAGGTCGAATATGTGAATATGGCTAGTGATTCAGAATGTTCATGAAATGTTTAACATAAGGATTTTGAGGAATTTGGCGGGTTGATTGTGCAAGATCATGTTAATAAGAGATAAGGAATCTTGGTGGGTTCCAGGGTTATGCAATGGTAGCTTCAGGCTAAGTGGGGGAGCCCCACCGTCTATGATTGGATTGTGTAATTGTCAACTAGTGTGGTTCTGGTTATCAGTGTATTGAGCAAATGATTTGAGGAATGTGTGCTATATTTGGCCTTATCGATTCGTGGTCAGGTTTGGGGAAGACTCGGAGTCTAGGCTTCGTGTGGAAGTGGTGTATAAGGAATGATTCAGTCGGGTGCTTCTTTGAGAAAGCGTTCATGTTCTAGTGGAGCCTTGGAGTTTGATTATATTCGGGACAAGTTAGAGTGGGTGACTCTTAACAACGGTCCTAGTGAATTCAAAAGTTAAAAATATGGTGCCTAAGGATTTCAAGCCCGTAGTATGGTTAAGAACCGAGCTTTTGCAGCGGATTGTAAAAGGTGGCTTTGAGTATTCTGCATTATCTTCGGTCTGCGGTGTGGCATTGAGGAATGGGAAGAAGTAACTTCGGATTCGTGAAAGGAAATATCATAATGTGCATATCAGTTGAAGATGCGAATGTGAGCACAAGGAGGGTATGAGATGGTTTGTGGGTTTTAAGATAATGTGGTCTCGTGAAATGGGGTCACTCAGGACGAGTTCGGATTTGGTTCGTTACATTGGAATTGAGATATTGTTACTATTTCTAAGGAAAGTAGAGAATAAATTGGAAGAAGCGGGGTCGGATAGCAATGGTTGAATCAGCATGATTGTGGCAGTGATCATTTTCTTTAGCGTGAAGTTATACATGTAGTTTGTGGTTATACACTTGGGCTTGAGCGCCGCCACCACTTGGTTGATTTGGGAGGTATTTGATTCGAATGGCTTTATTGTGTAAATGGATCCTGGAAGAGTTATGGCGGCTTAGATTATGACTTAAGGTTTGTATTTTCTGCGGTTTGGGAATTCAGTTACGTGCTGCTATGGTTCTCCTGAAATAACTTAAGTGAAAGGTTCCCATATGATGAAGTGTTTAATCTATTAGGGGTTCAGGAGTTATGATGAAATTCTTGTACTCTTGTGTATTGGCATGATTAGGTGCAGTGAGCAGCATGGGAATTGGAAGTTGAGGATCAAGGTTGTGGTTCGGTGTTGACAAGGATGTCATGAGCTCGGATGAGCAGGAAAAGAATTTAGATATTTAGAGTAGGCTGGTATTGTCTTCAGCGTCACCTAAGATCAATGTCTTGTGTAAGAGGCTTTGTGTATTGATTTACGGATCCTTGATTCGCTTTACAGCATTATTGAGGCCGATAGTATGAATGAATAGACTTGTTACCTGGTGCAGAAGGTCATGAGAGCGTATCCCACGGGAAGACTGTATAAGTGTGACGTGTAGTCACTTGATTGATTGAAGAATTGAAACAAAGTATGAAGATTGTGGTAATATCGCTAATTTGGGAATTTGTGCCTGGAGGGCGCTCGGTTCATTTGGTGGTGGACTGTGAAAGTTTGTTCCGGTTATGATGGTTGTTCTTGTGTGTTATGGGAAAAAGGGGTTATTATGGACCCTTGAAAGGTTATTAGCCTAGTACGGTGCGATCAGAATCGGCTTGAGGTCCATGAAAGGATTTAAATATGAATATGGGCTCTGTATCAGGCCGGATGTGTTCATTTCAGCATAGTGCTCCTTATGGAGGAGTATTCGGACGTTGGATGTCGTTTCGTCGTTGGCTATTTCATGTAATACTATACTGTGTTGTGTGAGTTGTGAAACGGCTTGATAAATTTCACATGCGCTGAGGTTCCGCGTAGCGATGATGTTATGTGAGCAGGATGACTCTCGAGATTCAGATCATATATCACACCTTAGTTGTGCTTGACTTTTGTAGTGTATAGCCCTATCTGTCTCCCCAAGGATGGTATTATGCACTTAGCGTGCTTGTGGACGATATTCGTGTATTTTATAATAATGAGAATTTTAGCTCGATAAGTATCTCCTTATATGGATTCTATGTACGGATCGGGTAGCACGCCGCCACATGTATGTGTTTAGATCGGGTTGCGCGCCGCAACAGTGCGATGTTGAGTACAGTCCCCTATATCTATTTTCGTGAGTTTTGTTTCCCATTTTCCGAGGAAGGTTCATAACACCTTTTCAGTTATCTAATTAGTTATGTGGGTTGAGTAGTCCTTTCTAGAGTTCGTTTTCCTTATGTATCACTTTCGAGTTTGTAGCTTGTTGGCACATTGTGGCATCATATGAGAATTTTGGCAGTATCGGAAGTGTCTCATTGCCTAAGCAGCTTGTACTGGGGGAAACGAGACTTTTGGACCTGGGATTAGTGCGTTCATATTTATATAAGGCATATTGAAGAGTGAATATTGTTATTCAGTCCAGAATGAGGTAATGGCTCTTGTCGGGGGGAAAGACTCCAGAAATTGTGATTCGGCAGGTGGTTATGAGTTTCTACACGTCCTTCCGTTGGTGGTAGTATTGTGAGAGTTGAAACGGGACTTATATGCTTCGTGAGATGCGTTGTGGGAATCAGATTCATGGGACTTCGACTATCATTGTCATAGAATGTTATTATGGTCATATGAGTTACCCGGTGCATGGTATGAATTCAGTAAAGGTATGTGATCATGTATTGGTGCATCATGTAGTGATCGAAACGGTGTTCGTATGTTGGAAGCAGACCTGGTAGAGAATTTCAGATGTTAGAATTTGGCTCTAAGGCTTATTTGATCAAACAGAAGGGAAAATCTTCAGATCGGCTCGAGCTAATGTGCTCAACTGAGTTGTGGTAGCACGGGTAGGTGCGCGAGGTGTTAAACAGTGAATTCGGACAACTCCAGAGTAGTTCTTAGCACTTTCGAGGATGAACGCATGTTTAAGTGGGAGAGAATGTAACGACCCGGCCGGTCGTTTTGAGCTCCAGCGCATCGTTTGGTGGTTTGAGGCCTTGTGTAGCTTCACTTCAGGTATTATGACTTATGCACGTGGTCAGAATTGAATTTTGGGAAGTTCGGAGTTGATTTGGAAAGAAAATTCTAATTTCGGAAGCCTTAAGTTGGAGGAATTGACTAAGGTTTGATTTTTGAGCAAACGACCTCGGAATCGGGATTGGAAGGTTTCAACAGGTTCGTATGATGATTTTGGACATGGGCGTATGTCCAGATCAGGTTTTGGATGACCCGGGAGCGTTTCGGCGCCTATTGTGGAAGTTGGCATTTTGGAAGGATTTCGTAAATTTGGGTTGGAGTGCATTTCAATGCTATCGATATCCGTTTGGGATTTTGAGTTTGGGAATAGCTCCGTATGGTGATTCTGGTATTGGGAGTGCGTCTGGAAGTGAATTTGGAGTTCTGTAGGTCATTTCAAGGTCATTTGGCGAAAGTTAGAAATTTGAAGGGTTTTGGAGAGTTTGACCGGGAGTGAACTTTTTGATATCGGGATCGGATTCCGATTCTGATTTTGGGGTCAATTAGTGTTGGCTTACCTGACAGTGGTGTCCGGTGCCATCACGACCTTTAATGGATTTTGGGTCGTGAAAAATACCGATTCATTAGCTCTGCTCAGGCACAAGGTGTTAGTTTTATTGACTTTGGAAGGGGAAACACCTTTGCCATTCCTGGGTATGCAATAGATACTAGTGAAGCTTTAAAGTTGCATTGATCGAGTAATCACTTTGTTTTATATGATAAAGCAGAAAGCTATGAGGGCATAGTGGTAGTTTGTTTTTATTTCAGTGACCCGGACATTGTGACCTGGCAGCAAGCCTTTGATCTAGGTGGAGTTCACCAAGAAATGAAGAGCTCACTCTTTCGGGACAGTGATGAACATAAAGCCACACATCTGCTATGTATTGCAATTAGCTGTGCCCAGCAAGCTCTTCCTTTTGGATATTCCGCTGATGGTCAAGCTTCTATATGGCATTGTGATGAGTTCCCTACGTTGCTTTAACGTACAACTAAAGTGACGTGCCTAAGTTATGTGGCTGCTGGGATGACTTTTTCTCTATTGAATGTTTCGCTTTCTCATGGTTGGATAGTTGTGGATCATGATAGTGCCACTGCATTTGAATCAATATCTGATACTACACTGATGGCCACAAAAGATTACATATGGGAATCTTTTTCAATGGTGAAAGCCAACACAAATGCGCATGTTCTCTCATTAGAATTTCCTATCCTGAACCTTGCGAACAAGGTTCTTATTGAGGCCAGGGGTATTGTTATGAACGTAGTTAATATTTGGGAGGGCATGGATGGAAACTTTTAAACTTATTTGTGAGACTCAATTTAGGAACATGTGAGGTATGAGGAATTAATAAATAGCAGTACCTTAGGCCAAAAATAGGAGCCGATTATTGTTGAGTAAAATGTCTGAGTCCTCACATCTCCAATTCTAAGTCTAGCTTCTCATCTCCTTATTTGGATTTGTCCTATCTTACTTAGCTTCTTTATTTTGCATTTCCATTAATGTTTGTTCTATATCTTTAAGCTGTAATTGTTAGTTACTACCATTTAATATAATCTATATTTTGGAGTTATTACATTGGTGCTTTCATCCAGAGTTCTCCAACGGTGGACCAAAAAGTAAAACTCAAGGCTCTCGTTGAAGAATCTGCGAAGGGGTGAAGGATTCATTTTCCAAGGATATAACTGAGATGCGATGTATGTTACAGGAGTTGGTGGGGAAAATGGCTCGGACCGCTCCTCAATCTCTCCCCGGGTTGCATGCGTCCATGAAAGCTACATAGATAAAAATACCTAGATTCAACGGTGATGACCCTGCGACATGGGTATTTCAGGTAGAGCGATATTTCACTCACTATACTATTTTTCCAGATCATAAATTGTTATTGGCTTCCTTATATATGGATGGCGAAGCTTTGGATTAGTATTGTTGGTTAGTTCGAAACAAACAACTTGAGGATTGGGACCATTTCTTGGAAAAATTATTTATTCACTACCAAACTCGGAGTCGGGAAACACCTGACAAGCGTTTAGCCTTTCTTCGAAAGCCTACCATATTGGAGGCTTATCCACCATGGGCTACTGCTATTCCGTCATGGTGCAATATGGCAAACTTGCCCTTGCCTCAATACTGGAATGCGTACTCAGAGAACACCAACCTGAACATTACCCACAAGGTGTTTGCGAAAAAGCCAAATAGGGAAAATAAAATTGTTGTCGATACTAAAACAAAGCTATCAATACCTGAGGAAATCTGCAATTCAGTTTTGGATGAAGACAAAGAGAAAGTCGAACCCCTTTTTCCACAATACTTGGTTGAACCATATGAATGCAACAACAACAATGTGGTGTGCAAGGTGTCCGATGAATTGTCTTATTGGTCTAAAGATGTTATTCCCGAGCCAAATGTTATCCAGGAACCACACAAGGAGCTTACGCTGACAACAGAGACTACTGAGACCCATTTACCTAATGATTCGATGTATCATGTTGCTCCGATTAATGCGGCAAATGATAGTGCTAGTGTCGTTGAAAATAAAGACAAGGATAATAAAGAGATAGTGAATACTACAATCGTAGAGAAGGCTCCATTATGGGTTGTTTCTCCATTCTCTATTTCCAGTAACCTCGGCATGATTGATGATCGATATGGACTTAGGCTAGCTCAAAACTTGGAGGCGATGTTTTGTGTGCTTTTAGCTTGCACTTATGACCAACTTCTAAAAAGAGATATATTTAGTCACTTAAGTGACCTTGGTCATGCTGATCTTGTCTTGCCTTTGCATCCATTTTCACCTTATCATTTCGGATTAGACTTTCCCTTTGATCCTGGATCGAATTTTCTTACCACATACCTTAGAGCTACAAGAAATTGGATAGTGAGTCTTGGTCTTTCTCTTAGCAGAGTTCTGAAGTTGAAGAGTGAATCTTGTGGTAATACCACTCTTGTTCTCGGTAACTATGGGCTTCCTTTTATTTTTATTGAAGGAGAAGGTATAGTAATAACATACGGGGATACAGATAACTCCACAACTATTTTGCTTCAGGGATTTTCTAATTGTTCTCGAAGAGCAGGGCACATTTTGATTGAAAATGAAGCGAGTGAATTATTCTGGGATAGTAGTGACATCTTCATTTTGGCTGGAATCTGATTGCATAAGAATATTTTCCCTTCTTATGATCCAGGTGAGTTTATCTAAAGGAGAGAGAGAAATAATATAGAGGAAGGTTCTAGCAACATTTGTTGATATCCAATTTTGCCCTCATAATTTCTCAAATAATATATATACTTTCAAAACATCATTTTTGCATCATTATTTAGCTTACAAATCTATTCGAGCATTTTCTATAATTTTTCATAATTTGTAGAGCTTTTAAATTGATTTTTTTGTACTTAAATTACTTGAATAATTATTAATTACTCCTTCAAATTATTTTTGTGATGACATAGTTACCTAAAATTATTATTTTGCACCTATAATACATGTTTCAAATATTTTTACTTCATTATATATAATTACATTAGCATTTTTAAGCTATTGCACAATTTTGCAGCAATAGCCTATACTCATCCATAATTGCTTTTATTTATGCTATTTATGTCAAAAGAGCATTTTTATATTTTTATAACGCTAAATTATTATTTATAATCATTTTAGTGCATAAATAGTATTTTTATTTATTTATTAATCATTTTTTTATAAATTATTTTTAATAAATTTTGCATATTTAAATAGTAGTCCAGATTTAAACCAATTTTTCGGACCAAATGACCGAGCACCTTAGCCCAATAAACCACAAGCCCAAACCAGGCGACCCTTGTACCCAACCCGGTCGCGACTCGCTTAATAACCCGCCCCGCTTCCCCGTTTGATCTTGGTCGTTGATCTTAAATGATCAACGACCCATAATTAACCTACCCGTTCTTTTATATTACCCCTTACCCAAACCCTAGCCCATTTCTACCAACCCGCCGCCCCTAAATGCTCAATATCCCCTTCACTCTTCTGAAGAACCCTAGCCGCTTCCCCTTAATTCCCTCTTATAATCCCACTGATAATAGGATTCCCCCATTATTTACTTACCATATCAGTGTTCCTTCATTACTCGGTGTTTCTCCATGGTGTTACATAAGTACTTGCTCTATTTTGTCAAGTGTAAACCTCCGAATCAAGGGAGATTAGCTTCACCCTTCAAAATCTGGATGATATCTCGTCCATATGCATCATGGTGAGGCTATACAGGTTCGATTAGCCAAGATCTTCGGCCAATCTCCAATTTCTGTCAACTAGGGTTTACCTAATTTTTCCCTAATCTGACTTTTACTGATTCTGCTTGATATTATTTCCTTATTTATGTGAATTTTTTAGTATTGCCTTGTTTGTTTGCCGGATTTCTACAACTATATAAACCCCTCCCCATTCCCCTTTAGGGGGACCTTAATCGCTAGATTTTCACTAAAAATTAGAGCTATCACTTTATTGTTCTCTCGTTCTCTTGTTCTATACCTTGATTCTTGGCCGGCTGAAAGCCAAGGCCATTGGGATTCGACTTTTCAACCTTTTCTTGGTGCGAGCACTGCCTGGAGTTCCTTTGAAGCCCTTGGGAACTTTAACGCATTGAGATTCTGGGTTCTTGTTCTTTATTGGTACTCAGAAACATTGTGGAATTTGTTCTTTCTTATTGTCCGTTTAACTGGTAAGTCGCTTGGGTTTGCAATTTTGTTCTTATGTGTTTATGATTCGCACATTCTTACCTTTGAAATTCATGGCTTAATGTGTTTTTGGGCTACTTTTGTGTGTAACTTTGATTAGTTTTGCATTTGTTTTGAACCTCTTTAGTATTTAATTTTACCTAATGCTGCCAGTTCTGAGACATGTTTATGCCTAATTTGAATAATTTGAACCCTCTTAAGTGCATTAGCCTACTATGTCAATACCTGAATGCCTACATTTGCTATTTGACATGAGCTTGCTTTCCCACTATGTTCTGAATCTCTGTAATGATAGACTTGCACATGTAATGTGTTCTAATCTATGTTAAGACCTTTTTTATCAACTATGACCTGCTCCCCTGTTGATTTGTCTCACAACATGTCTCTGTTTTGCTTAATCATATATCCTTAGTAACTGTTTGAAACCTTTAGAATGGTTATCTTAGTTTGTGTTTCCATACCATGTTTGATACTTTTCTGCTTCATGATATAAGTTAACATGGCTGTCTTATGATATTGCGATGAATCCTTAGCATAATTTGGACCTTTAAGCTTTAAACCTTTTAAGTTAGTGCCCCACTTAGACTTGTTTGATAATATGCACCTTAGTATGATAATCTGGTTGATCTTATAATCTCAGGGAACTTGATTCTCCTCCAACTCCCAATGTGCTTTTTGCCAATGTGTTATTTTTGCTAAGTGTTGCACCTGCTTCTAAATCTTCTTGACTTTTTTGATTAATTGTTCAGTGTTCTCGACTTTGCTATGTCTGCTTTCTAAACTATAAGTGTATTTCCTCAACTTTTTTCCCTTCACCACTATCCACTCCCTCTCATTTGTTACTTGTGCTATTCTGAACCTATCATTCTTGGCCGGCTAAAAGCCAAGGCCTCCAAGACTCTTACTACTTACCTCCCTAGTGTGAGCACTGCTCGGGGTCCATTTGAGACCCTTATGAACTTTAACACACTAGGATTTGGGGTCTTTTAGTCACTCTCTTTACTACTGAGACCTGAGCTATCTCTGACACTCAGCTCTTTCTTCATACTGTCTACTGAATGTGTAAACTGGTTGGTTTAAGTGATTCAATGTCTGGGTAATATTGGTCAATCTATGGTTGTTTGGTTTGGCTTGAGTTCTACTATGGCTTCTGGGTTGTGCTGATGAATATAGTTCCCTGTTGGGAATCTGGGTATGCTATGTGAGAGTTGTTGAAGGCCCAAGCAATGCTGGGTATTTCCTTTTGGGCCCGTTGTGGCCTACTGTTATTTCTTGTATAATATTTTATAATTACGTTTATCATTGGGTCTGTAATAACTCTGTAATGAACAATTGGGGTGATAGTGAAACTAGGGAACGGGTATACTCTGATATTTGCATGCAAGGGTAGAAAATATGCCCATATGATTCATGTGATTTACTTGTCTACCATCAAAGCACGGGTGTAAATCCTCTATTTATTCTACTGTTATGTGCTACTAGATAGCATACAGGAAATAAATTCCAGTGAACTTTCTTTCAATTTGTATGATTATAGCATATTCATTAGATACCCTGCCTATAGGATCTCACTAGCTTATGTTCTATTTTCACCTAGAAATCATGCCTATAGGACCTTGACTAATCAATTAGCTATTGTTATTGTTATTGCTCTACCTAGATAACCTGCTCATAGAGGTAAAGTATTATAAAATCAACGTTCGATTGTCAATTGTTAGAGATCTTGCCTATAGGATACTGTCATTCGTTTAATATTGTTTATCCCCTTGTCAAGGCTAGGTTCCCAGAACTATTTTCATTTGCTTAACTATGCCACTATTAGATATCATGTCTGTAGGACAATGTCACCTTTCTAAAATTGGTATCTAAAACCAGCATTAACAGCAAATGGTTTACTGCTTCCTCGTCTAAGCCACTAGAAGCAGTAATGTCATATATGCGCATTTGAATCCAAGGTCACATAGAAATCATGTATATAGGGCTTAATGATTTCTAATTGGCTTCAGCTCTGAAACTGTCCAATGCTCAATGTGAGAACCTATTTTACGTGCATTTGTTGTCTAAGTGTGGAGCCTAACTTGAGCCTTTAACTGCTCTCATTTGAAGTCCAATTTGTTTTGTATGCCGCCTAGTTTTATCATTTTGAGCAGCCTAAGTTAAGTCTAGAACCACCATAAATAGAGGTCCAATGCCTCCTGGACCATAGGTATGGGACGGGTAGTGCACGCATAGAGCACGACTTAGAATTAAATTAGAGCGTTTAGGTAAACAACTTTAATATAGTAATCGGGTAGCAGGAGGTGATAGTCTGTGCCCGCTGAATAATATGAGTAACTCCCTACCTTAAGGGAGTTGCGAAGTATTATTTATATTGCACGGGGTGATCCTTTAGGCTAAAAAACTTAGGACCCCCTTCTCTTCTTTATTCGTTTAACATCTAATATAGGTTTAATAGTTATATCCTTGTAATCCTTGCTTCTCATTGTGTTAATAAATTCATAAGACCCGTACTATCTTTGTTTATCTTGCCTGATTATAATCCACATAGTCTTAAGTTCGGTCGGAACCCACAGTTATGGACCTCGAAGAGTGCCTAACACCTTCTCTTTGGGGTAACTCGAGCCCTTACCCGATCTTTGGTGGCGTTAACTAGTCAACCAGAGTTATCTACATAATTGGTTCCCTAACGCACCTCAAAAATCGTTAGGTGGCGACTCTTCTTCTTTTAACACTCTATCTCCCATCCAAAAGAGTTGTCATAACGTCAAGGCCCGCTTTTGCGAGAAAATGGGGCACAACAATATTCAGCCTTGGCCTCCACGACTCCAGAAACCACCTTTCTCCGCCTTCCTATTGGATTTCCTAAACAAAGTCGTACACTATGTTGAACTGCGGACAAGTACGGAGTGTTGTGCTATGGATTTAGAGATTGACAAATTGAACAATGCTGTTACGGGCCAAATGTTTCCAACAACTGAAGATAATTTGAACGCGATAATTATCCAGCATGATCGTGGGGGAATCGTGAATGGACTAGCAACTGGTGGTGCTCTAATGTGTGACATTCTTGCCGCATTAGCAACTAGATTTAAGCATCACCCAACTGCTTTTGACTCGTATCATCGGATTCATGTTCATGAGGGGCATTCTCTAAATTGTGAACCTCATGCGGCATTGCAGAAACTCAATTCGCCACAAGAATACTGATTTATTATCTCTGCTCAGGCAAAAAGAGTTAGTTTTATTCACTTTGGCAGGGGAAGCACCTTTGCCATTCCTGGGTATGCATTAGATACTGGTGAAGCTTTAAAGTTGCATCGATCGAGTAATCGCTTTGTTTTATATGATAAAGCAAAAAGCTATTAGGGCATAGTGGTAGTTTATTTTTATTTCAGTGACCCGGACATTGTGACATGGCAGCAAGCTTTAGATCCAGGTGGATTTCACCAAGAAACGAAATGCTCCCTCTTTCGGGACAGTGATGAACATACAGCCACACAACTGCAATGTAATGCAATTGGCAGTGCCCAGCAAGCTCTTCCTTTTGGATATTCTGCGGATGGTCAAGCTTCTATATGGCATTGTGATGAGTTCCCTACTTTGCTTTCACGTACAACTAAAGTGACGTGCCTAAGTGGTATGGCTGCTGGGATGACTTTTTCTCTATTGAATGTTCCACTTTCTCATGGTTGGATAGTTGTGGATCATGATAGTGCCATTGCATTTGAATCAATATCTGATACTACACTGATGGCCATGAAAGATTACATAT
Source organism: Nicotiana tabacum (assembly GCF_000715075.1). NCBI lineage: Eukaryota > Viridiplantae > Streptophyta > Magnoliopsida > Solanales > Solanaceae > Nicotiana > Nicotiana tabacum. The sequence continues at coordinate 114,907,432 of NC_134098.1, read as the reverse complement.
GGGAATCCTTTTCAATGGTGCAAGCCAACACAAATGCTCATGTTCTCTCATTAGAATTTCCTATCCTGAACCTTGCATACAAGGTTCTTATTGAGGACGGGGGTATTGTTATGAACATAGTTAATATTTGGGAGGGCATGGATAGAAACTTAAAAACTTATTTGTGAGACCCGGGTTAGGAACATGTGAGGTATGAGGAATTAATAAATAGCAGTACCTTAGGCCAAAAATAAGAGCCGATTATTGTTGAGTAAAATGTCTGAGTCCTCTCATCCCCAATTCTAAGTCTAGCTTCTTATCCCCTTCTTTGGATCTCTCCTATCTTACTTAACTTCTGTATTTTGTATTTCCGTTAATGATGTTCTACATCTTTAAGTTGTAATCGTTAGTTACTATTATTTAATATAATCTATATTTTAGAATTGTTACCACTGACGTCTGCAGTTCACCAAACTTGGACTTCACATTAAATGTTTAAAAAAATAACAAAGGAATAAACAGCAAATTCTTCAGCTCATGTATGATTAAGAATATTCCATTGCAATACCTATTCTTTTCCCAATTTTACTCTACTTGTGTGTTCCCTACTAAGAAGAAATATAAGAGAAAGCTTGTAGAAGAAGAATTAAAAGGTAAAATAGATAACTGGTCAATATAAAAAATATAATGGAAAAAAGTTGAAAACAACAAATTTGTTAAAGAAAGACCTAATCGAAGTCTTTTTAGTTCGTTATACTGTATGGTCTACTTTTTATGCCATCGAGTCGTCCAATCTCACTCCCCCCCCCCCCCTTATTTTTTCCTTACAATAATTCTGATTCACTTTTAATTTGACGCTTCTCCTCCTAGCGTAATCTAAAACAAATAGGAGGGAGTATTTATTTAGTTAATATGCTCTATAGCCATACATATATGTATATGTCGTACCTTGTCACATGCATCCTAAATTCATTACTATATACTCCCTCCGTTCCTGTGAACCTATTTTTTTTTTGGTCCGTTCCAAAAAGAATGACTCATTTCTAAATTTGAAAATAATTTTGCTTAAACTTACAATTCTACCCTTAATGAGAAGCTTTTATAACCACACAAATACTCTGGGACCCTTTTTAACTTGTTTAGGACCACAAATTCCAAAAGACTTCATTTTTTCTTAAATTCCGTATCCGGTCAAATAGGTTCACATAAATTGGAACGGAGGGAGTATATATTAGGCTAAGTTATGATTGTTTAATTTCGCAAATGTTTTTCTTGACACCAAAATATAGGAGAACGATTTTCTTTTCTTTCCCCTTGTCATGTTCTAAATTTTCGATCCTCATAAATTGAAAGTTAAAAATGTTAGACAGAAAAATGAAGGCCCTTCTTCAATTGAGAAAACACAAAATAGTGGCTGTTCAACGATATTTAGACGTTCACTTCTTTTAAAAAAAAAAAAAAGTTCCAGCTATATTTAGTAAAACAAAATAATACTTCAAAGAAGACTGACTTCGATCCATGCATGCAATGACGATAACGTCATGACATCATTTCAAGTGACGTTTTAGTACTACTAATGGAAGAAATGGACATACTTTTCTTGAGATAGCGTCTAACAGTATATGAAGTTTTTCCAAAGAACAAACAATAATGCAGATGCCCCATTTATAATCCACCAAGAATTTCACAATTTATAATCCACCAAGAATTTCACCGAAATTAGATAACCTTATGTGCGAAGCATCTCGCATTCACGCGGGATCTTGAGAAGCGCCACACCTAAGGGGATTCACCACGTATAAAACGGGTGATAGTATAAGCTCACTGATAATCAACGAATAGTAGGATTCAACAATATATATTAGTACAGTACTACTTATTTTTTGAACCAACGAGCTTTGTTTCTAGTAGTTGAAAAGGTTGTTGAAAAACTCTCTTTTTAAAACGCGAGTATAACTAAAAAGCTACCTTGAAAGAAAGAAAAAAACAAAGGCTGAGCATATCTTTAACTAACATCCATTTTCAGATGCACTGCAGAATCCAATGTCTTTTGCTATAACTTGTTAGCATTGTAGAGGAAGATTTTCAGTAAAACAAAAATGCTTGCTTCTTCACGAAGTGAAGTAAATACGTTCTTTATTAAAGAAATTGACTCATCATCTGTTACACATTAACAAACTATTGCATGGAATATGTAACCGTAATTTCTTCACATTTTCCTTTCCTTATCTCTTGCATCGTTTTTAGGAATAACGCGTACGTATCACCTAATAAACTACTGGTAATTCAGTAAGAATACTTGAATGAGAATTCGGAAGTTGAAGGGAAATTACTTGCTTCCTTGGTTATATATGTACTACTAATGCATACAAGTTGCAAAAATTCAATATTTGCCAGCAGTTAAAAGAAAAGAAAAGAAAAGAAAAGAAAAGAAAAGCATAGCTATATTTTTGTGTGCTAATCCTCTATGGCTCTCCACTCACCCAAACACAGTGATGCCATAATATTTCTAAGCAATGACAGTTCCCTGGGGAAATTAAAACCCCAGAAGAGGTTGCAGTTGGTTTTTAGAGCCATATATTTTGTGGCTTTCTTGACCAAGAAAAAGATTGGTAGAAACACATTAATCCTTTCTCAGTTGTTGCGCAATCCATCTATCGTTATCGAAATTGAAAGCATCAATGATCATAAGGAAGAAGAACTCTTTCATGGCATCAACAAGGAAGCACTTGCCAAGTTGGTCAGAGAGAAAGACTTCAATGGCCTCCTCCAATTTGGAGGGGTGCGGCAAATCGAAGAAATTCTTGGATCAGACCAGAAGTCAGGTTTAAGAATGAACGAGAATGACCTACAACAAAGAAAGAAAACTTTCGGCTCCAACATTTATGAGAAGCCACCAGCCAAGAGTTTCTTGAGTTTTGTACTTGAAGCTTTCAAAGACACAACCATTATCATCCTTCTGGTATGTGCTGTTTTCTCCCTCGGCTTTGGAATTAAACAGCACGGACCCAAGGAAGGATGGTATGATGGCGGAAGCATCATCGTTGCGGTTGTTCTTGTCCTTGCAGTTTCTTCCATCAGCAACTTCAAACAAAGCAGGCAATTTATGAAGCTCTCGGATGAAAGCAAAGATATAAAAGTGGAAGTAGTGAGAGACGGACGCAGACAGGAAGTATCAATCTTTGAAATAGTTGTTGGTGATGTTGTCTGTCTTAAAATTGGCGATCAAATTGCAGCAGATGGACTCTTCTTGGATGGCCACTCGCTGCAAGTAGACGAGTCCAGCATGACAGGTGAATAGAGACAGACCTACGTTGTTTCAGTATAAACCAATAAATATATATGTGAAAAACCCTAATAAGTAGTATAAATATTCAAGTTTTGAACCTATATTTTAAAGAGCTCGGAACTTTTAACTCATTAAATTTAAATTCTAAATCGAGCAGGTGAAAGTGACCACGTTCAAATAAACAAGACACAGAATCCCTTTCTGGTCTGCGGAACAAAGGTAATGGACGGATATGGACACATGCTTGTCACATCAGTGGGTACAAATAATGCATGGGGTCAGATGATGAGCAATATAACAGATGACAAGAATGAGGAAACCCCACTGCAACATCGGCTAAACAAGCTTACCAAGTATATTGGGAGCGTTGGTCTATTGGTGGCTTTTCTTGTTCTACTCACTCTATTGATCCGTTATTTCACAGGACATAGCGAAGATGACAATGGTCATCAGGAGTTCATAGGAAGCAAAACCAAAGCAGGTGATATCATGAATTCTTTGGTTCGCATAATTGCTGCAGCAGTAACCATCATAGTGGTTGCAATTCCAGAAGGTCTGCCATTGGCTGTCACGTTAACTTTGGCATATTCTATGAGAAGAATGATGCTGGATCATGCGATGGTCCGTAAGCTATCTGCATGTGAGACAATGGGATCAGCAACTACCATCTGCACAGACAAAACCGGCACTCTCACCTTAAACCAGATGCAGGTAACCAAAGGCGGATGCAGCCTTGTCAATTGAACCCACTAACTTAAATACGGAGCATAAATACTTGCAACAAATATTAAATTCTAAATCCATAATTTTAAAACTGCAATGCATTCGATAGTAAGAACTTAAAAGCTGAACTCATCAAAGCAAAATTCTGGTTTTGCCTCAGGTAACTGAATTTTGCTTAGGAACAGATATGATTATGACGACATCACAGATAGCACCTGAAGTTCTTGAACTGCTACAAGAGGCTGCTGGTTTGAACACTACAGGTGAAGTTTACACGTCACCTTCTGGTCCTCCAGAAATCTCTGGTGGCCCAACTGAGAAAGCGATTTTATCATGGGCCATGACCAGTTTACTAGTGAACTTTAATGAATTAAATCGAGAGCATCGAATCCTCCATGTTGAAGTTTTCAATTCACAAAAGAAAAGAAGTGGGCTATTGGTAATAAAAAATAGTACAGGGAAAGTTTATACACATTGGAAGGGTGCTGCAGAGATGATTCTAGCTATGTGCTCCACTTATTATGTCAAAGGTGGAATAATTGCACCTATAGATCATGAAGAAAGAAAAGAACTTGAGTTGAAGATCAAATATATGGCAAGCAAGAGCTTGCGATGTATTGCATTTGCTTGCAAAGAAAGCAATCCACAAAGTCAAATTCTTGAAGAAACCGAACTAACCTTATTGGGTCTGGTGGGTCTAAAGGACCCATGTAGGCCTGGCGTAAAAGAGGCAGTAGAATCCTGCAGGGCTGCTGGTGTTAGCATTAAAATGATTACTGGGGACAATGTGTTCACAGCCAAATCAATAGCTTTTGAATGTGGAATTCTCCAACCAGGTGAAGACTTGAATATTGCAGTAATTGAAGGATCGACATTCAGGAATTACTCACAAGAAGAGAGAATGGAGATTGTTGAAAGAATACGCGTGATGGCAAGATCATCACCGTTTGACAAGCTTTTGATGGTTGAATGCTTGAAGCAGAAAGGCCATGTTGTAGCAGTAACAGGTGATGGAACAAATGATGCTCCTGCGTTAAAAGCAGCAGACGTTGGACTTTCCATGGGAATCCAAGGCACAGAAGTCGCAAAGGAGAGCTCCGATATAGTTATCTTGGACGACAATTTCGATACAGTGGTCACGGTCTTGAAGTGGGGTAGGTGCGTATATAATAACATTCAAAAGTTTATTCAGTTTCAGCTCACAGTAAATGTTGCTGCTCTTGTTATTAACTTTGTTGCTGCTGCATCATCTGGAGAAGTCCCTCTAACTGCAGTCCAACTTCTATGGGTTAATCTCATAATGGATACTCTTGGGGCCTTAGCTTTGGCAACTGAGCGACCCAGTAATGAACTAATGAACAAGAAACCAGTTGGGCGAACTGAACCTTTGATAACTGCTGTGATGTGGAGGAATATCATTGCTCAAGCCTTATACCAGGTAACAGTGCTATTGATCCTGCAGTTCAAAGGAAGTGCCATCTTTCATGTGAATAAGAAGGTAAAAGACACCTTGATCTTCAACACTTTCGTCTTCTGTCAAATCTTCAATGAGTTCAATGCCAGGAAGTTGGAGAAGAAAAACATATTCCATGGAATACTGAAGAACAGACTGTTTATTGGGATAGTGGGAATGACAATACTTCTCCAGGTAATTATGGTTGAATTCCTGAGGAGGTTTGCCAATACTGAAAGGCTGAACTGGAGGCAATGGGCCGTATGCATGGGTATTTCTTCACTTTCATGGCCTATTGGTTGGATTATGAAGTGCATTCCTGTATCCAACAAGTGAAAAGTTCAATCACTAAAGGTGCAGCTAAAGACACAAGAATAGCCAAATAGTACTTGGCTCTTCTCCTTTTTTCTTTCTCATCCATTTAGAACTTTGTTCTTTTATTGCCTCTCCTAAATATGTCTCACTGCTTTTTACAGTATATTGAAGTAAAGTTTACTCCTTCAAGGCCCCACATATGCATCATATGAGTGTTATACCAGTGCAGATGTTAAAATGGTATCGTCGTCATACAATTAAATTAGATTAAAAATCATCACATCTAACAAGAAGGCAAAAGTAACACATACATTTTTTACATGAAGACACAAGTAACACATACATAGAGGCGTAATTAGAATTTCAAGAGAATTGTGATCATAAAACAGTAACTTTTCATAACACTTTGCGTGTTTGACTGGGATCGGTCTAGTGAAATCTTGATTGTTCCATATTTATGTTCCTCCCAGTGGAAGATGCAGCTTTCCGGCAACGGGTTCATCCGAACCCAATATTGTTGACGCACGGTGTAAATAAATATGTTAAACCTCACTAAGAAATTCAATAAATATTATATCTGAACACATAATTCTAAAAGTACTGTGAGTCTTAAAAACCTTAATTAAATACCGAACCAATAAAGTTTAAATCATGAATTCGTCTTTGGTTCCTTCAACAATGAGTTCATCAATGACTTGCATCCCAACTCTATAGAGTCTTGCCAAATTATTTCGGTGATTTGCTTATTGCTATCAGACATATCATGTTATCACCTAGGTAAACTCCAGCTAACTCCTTATGGTATAACCATTTCAGAATAGACCAAACACCTTCTTGTATGTCAATATGTATATTTCTTAACCGCTGTCAAGGAAAACAAAATAAAACAAGTATCAGCTTGCATGCCGGCCCCTCCCTTCTCATTTAAACAGTCGATAAGCAGACAGTTCTGGGCGACACCACATAGATGAAGGCTTCCATACTCATAGATAGATCTATAATTTTAAATTTGTGTGTGCGGAATGCGGATTACCAATACTTCAATTATTACTTTTTTTCTAATGGTAACAAGTGCAAACTTAGCCAGTTCAGCCATAAAAAAAAATTACTTTTTTCCAAAATCAATGTCTGGCCATAAAATTTCTAATTTTCATTTAATCATGAATTTTGAAATTTTTTCGAAAATTTGAAAAACTCCAAAAAACTATTTTTCAAAATTTTTACTCAGACCACTCATAAAATTCAAAAACAATTATATTCGTGTTCAAAGACAACTCTAATTTTCAAATATCATTTTTAATTTAAAAAAAATGCACTTTCTAAAGAATTTTACAATTCTTATGTCCAAACGCAGACATATTACAACAAGATAATTTTAGATTATTGTTTACAATATCCAAACTGAAGCTAGTGAGAGCAGACTTGCAGCGAAGCTCTTCATTATTTATGCTTATGAAACTGGAATAAGGGGAAAATGCTCAAGTAAAAGGCCATGAAATTTTACTTTATTTATTTATTGAGGTTACTAGATGGATGAGCATAAGCAAGTCTATAAGCATTTCATGTTAAAAATGTCAGTGCACCACAACCCTAAAATCAGATAATTGAATTGCGACCTTCACTAACCCTAGACTGGCGAGAGAAAAAAAATAGTATCTGGAATGAGGGGTTGAGAAGATAAATATTCACCTTGGGTATCGATAGGCGACAATTATATATGACCCCATTTGAGCTGCTCGCTTCAAGATTGTGGGGACAAAGGAATAGAAAATTAGGAATGCTGCCCATGGCTTCTTTAACGGGGGAACATAATTTGTACGGAGCGTACTTGATTGAGATATAACAAGGGACCGCTGTCGGCAGAAATTTACAGAATCTCCATTTTCTCCGCAACTAAAATAGAGAAAACAGAATCAATCAAGCTACAAACTTATAACTTTGTGATGGGCTTAACTCGCACCAAGTAGATTAAGGTGCCATTTGGATTTTACGGGTAATTTTAGAGTTGTGTAATGACCCGCGTGTCATCATGCCACATAAGCGCCATTTGATATATATTAATGTCATGTGCAAGCTTACATACGAGAAATACTAGTATTTGTAAGAAGATTCTAAAAAAGTATAGATATTTCCGTATGAATACCCTAGATCCCTATGAATTTGCTAGAAAAGTCTTTGTAATCTTCTAAGTTTGTAGATAGTTCTACAGAAAGCCCTTATTTTGTAAATATTAAGGACTTATATAACAATTAATATTTACATACTAGCCCATAGGAGACTAGTACATAAAGGGGGTCATTCATTTGTAATTCACCAAGAAAACAATTCAAGTTCACTCTAATACAAAGCTTCATTTAGCAATTCTTTTGTGCTCTTTCTAATATTCCCATAGCGATCTTCAGTGTAGTAAGACTGACTTGGCATAGCAAGAACATGAGCAAGTTGTGCAAGATCGTGAGCGAGTTGTCAAGTGCCACACGTGTACTTAGTTAAAGACTAAGGACGTGACAACGTGGTATCAGAGCAAAGGTTATTACTAAGGAATGGTGAATAACGGAGAAATTAATGCTGCCAACACTTAAGCCAACATCATCCAGGATACTGCTCACATGAAGGGTCATAACAAGAAGAAGAATGCCACCAACAAGAGCTAAGAGGTGCCACCCGAGGTTGTGTCAAACGAAGGGCTTACATTCCAAGAACCATCTGCCACTGAGGCGAGCGAGGATGATGTGGAGGTCCTGCCTAAGGACGTCTCGCTCGGTAAAGAGTAGGTGATGAAGATGAACGCGGGGTTGAACGTCGTGGAGATCTTTGGCCAACACTTGGGGAAGGTGGAAGGCACCCTTAACGTTCTTGAGGGGCACACTCTTGAAGAGATTGAGAGTATCCGAAATGACTTGGAGGGACGTACACAGACCGATATGAAACTAAGGCAAACCATCACTGCCTTAGAGTTCAGACTCATTGTCACGTCCCGACCTCAGGGAGCGCGACCGGCGCTCAATCGAGATAACCCGACCGAGCAAGCATATACAATACCTTCTACCCGAACTCACTCATGCATAAAGAGGAGATCTATTTCATTAATTAGACAACAGGGAGGATCATGTGAACAACACCAATTCCTTATCATTAGTTACATCGTTTATAAGTTTCAAAATAAATACATTTTCATAGTTTGAAGTGGAACAAGCGGTACAAATATAACATTACTAGTTTGACCTTCCCGGTCACCAACATACAACCCACACTATGTCTACGGAGCCTCTAATGAATACAAAAGAGTATTATGATAGTGTTGGCAACAAGGCTCCGACTATACCTCAAAATATAATACACATGGGACAAAAGATACATGCCCCCGAAATAAAGTGGGGCTCACCAAGTCAGCTGGAAAGAGGGTGTACCGCTATCACTGACCAACGCTGCCTGATGTGGAACTACTTGCATCCATTAAAGATGCAGCACCACCGAAAAAAAGTGACGTTAATACACATGGAATAGTACTAGTATGTATGGGTAAACACCCTCTCATTAGAACAGGTAACAATACAAGTAAGAACAGTCATAAAATCAATGAAAGCCTCAAAAAATACTAAAACATCAAGTTAGGAGCAAGAGTAGTTTTCAAGTAAATTTCCATTATTTTAGGTTGGGAGATCTTAGCACCGATATACCACTGTGATATTAGCACGGAGTCCGATCATGGCCCAATCAGCTAGGCCGACTCACCCCAAGACATCAACCACAATCACAATCACTATCACGATTTCAATCAGTATCTCAATCACAAATTCAAGCACAATCACCACCATTATGCGGCATGGCGTCCGATCACGACCCGACCGGCTAGGCCGTCGCACCACAATGCCGTGTGGATCGATATCACCCCTTTCTAGCAATCATCTCATCCCAATAAAGAGGAATATTCTCATCATATCAATCTCATCCTAAATGAAGGGAATAATCACAATTCACTCCTACACTAGCATGTGTAGTTTCGGGGTTAGGTTATTTCAACCTACCCTTTCTCGGTGACTAACGATAATCCTAAAGTGTTTATTATTTAAAGGATTTACAAAATATTTCAACATCTTTTACACGTTTCTCAGTTTCATTGGCACTAGTGGCCCAAATGTAATATCACCCTTGGCACGTTGGTCGTATTTCATAATTCATGCTCACCTCTTTCACTTTCAAATATCATTACAGATCATCAACAACAAAGTATTTCTATTCAAGACTTTGAGTACATATGTGAGCAAATAAGAGTTTTAAGCACATTGAGATCTCTACACAAATTGGCATAATATTTTTCATTTGAAACACGACTTGAAGCCATAACATCTAGATACACAACCCATACGTTGAACACATTCTCAAATAGTAACATAACATGACAAGAGTATTTGGAATACATATTGAACATATATCTTTTGACACAAAGCTTTCTCGAAATAGTCAAGTTATAATGAACAACTCGGGACATACAAGAACATCGTGGGATTCAATTCTAAGATAGAAGTTTAGCCAACATACCTTTTTTTGAGCTTCCTTAAATTACTAAAATGTTTCGAAAATCTTAGAAACTTCGATCTATTTAGAAATATAACAAAATTGAACACAAATTAGGAAGGATTTCATAGTTTCAGCTCATTTGAGCATTTTATTAAACACTAAGTAGACATTATGATTTCAAGGTCCTCCTATGGTGGATTCCTTCATCCCACTACCCAAAGTTTAACCCAAATTGAGCTCAACAATCTTCTCACAAACCATGATAGTACATGCATGCATAATGATCACAACTCCTACACCCAAGAATTGCTTTTATCATTACCTATTTTCAGTTAAATCCCGAAATTGAAGGCTAGGGAGTAGCATCTTACCTCTAGGATGAAGACCTAGTGAGTTTTCCTTGTGAATTCTCTAACTTTTGAGCAAGAATTGATGAACAATAAGCTTAGAAACTTCCCCTCTCACTCTATGGTACTTCCTCTCTCCAGAAATATCAGACTTTCTCTTTACAAATGGTCCCTAACGACTATATATCAAAATAGGATCGGGTTATAAAATTAGAAAAAGATGAAGCCCCGATGCAGATCTACAGTCGCATAAAGAACCGCATAACACTTATGCGGTCCCCAAAATAGATTGCATAATGGCCCTCTGGAATTGGGCATTTCTGTACAGGTCGTATAAAGAACCGTAGAACCTCCTTCCGAAATTTCTCATGCTATCTTCTGCGATGGATGTGTGGCCCGAGAAACGGTTATGCGGTCGTATAATGGTTCTCAAAATTTGCTCAAGTTCTGATTCACTTTGCGGCCGATCTCCAGCCCACAAAGTGGTTATGCGGTCGCATAGTGGACCGTAGAAATGCCATGGTCTGCAAAAATGATTCCTTCAACTCCCCAACGTACTGTTCAATCCAAAAAGTCCGTACCGCGGCGAGCTTGATCGCCGCGATGAATTTCTATAACCCTCGATCACACTACTCTACCTTAGCACGATGAAACCCTAGGGTTTAGGTAAATTTTTTACGGGGCCTTACACTCATGGAGGCTTTGAGTACTATCGATACTATGAAGGCAAAGATAGAGTCACTCGAAGAGCATGTCGATGTTGGCATGACCGAGGAAGCTAGCAACGTTATTGTGACGAGGGAAGCCAAGATCGAGGCTCCCAAAACCCCGGTGTTCAAAAATGTTTGTGTTGCACAAGAAGTGGAAAACTTTCTTTAGCACTTGGAGAACTACTTCAGGCACGGTAAAGTGAGGGACGACAAGGCCAAGATCAACACTATGCTGTTGTACCTCTCAGAGACTGCCATGCTATGGTAGAGAAGGAAGATGGCTGGCGTGGATAAAGGTCTATTTACTATTAGCGCGTGGGGTCAGTTCAAAGCCGAGTTCAAGCAACAGTTCTTTCCGAACAATGTCTTGTATGAGGCAAGGCGCAACCTTAGGGAGTTGAAGCAAACATGGAGCATACGTAACTATGTCAAGGAGTTCACTACCCTTATGCTTCAAATCCCCAACCTCACCAATGATGACTTGTTGTTCCACTTCATGGACGAGTTGCAAAATTAGGCTAAATGGGAGTTGTAACTCCGACAAGTCACAAATATAGACCAAGCCATAGCGGAGGTTGGATCATTGATGGATTTAGGCATGAAAAGCATGACAAAGGCAAAGGCAAAGAGTTAAAGGTTAACAATGTCAAAGGTGGGGGAGACCGTGGAAAAGGCAAGGAGATACAAAGACAATACTACAAGATTCTAAATTCCAAAAAGTCGAGTGGCCGTCAGGGCTATGCCGAGAAGAAGGCGCAGGCTGAGAAGAAGAGATGCAACATATGCGGAGGGCCGCATGGCTTCAAGAATTGTCCCGACCTAAAGAGCCTCGACGCCATGGTCCGTGAATGGAAGGAGCAGCCGCAAGGAAAGAGTTCGGGAACCGCACAGTTGGGTATGATCAGATTATGTGGTGCTGTCACGAAGCAAGCTATCCAACCAACCAAGAATGGCAATCAGTACGTGGATCTCACCATCAATAACAAGCCCACTCGTGCAATGGTAGATACTGGAGCAACTCATAATTTCGTGACTGAGGCTGCCGTAAAGAGATTAGAATTGAAGCTTTCCCCAACCAACTCTCACGTCAAGACCGTAAATGCCAAGGTACAGAATGCTCGTGGGGTAGCTAATGGAGTTGGTGTCAAATTGGGAACTTAGAAAGGCATGGCAAACTTTACCGTAGCCGCTATGGATATATTTGACATCATACTGAGGCAAGAGTTCTTTAGACATTGTCATACTTTAATCGACCCCTACCTCCAGCGTCTCTTGGTTATGGATAGAGAAGTATCTTGCATGGTACCTACAGTGACGATGCCACATAGAAAAAGCCAGCACAACTCCCAGCTATACAAATTGTCAAGGGGATCAAAAAGGGGAAACCGGCATTCGTGGCAACTATTGCAAATCTAGAGGAAGACAAGGGTTTTTAGAGTCATTGCCTCCTTGCATAGAGAAGTTACTTGAGGAAAACAAAGATGTCATGCCCGAGGAGTTGACTAATCACTTGCCGCCTAGGCGAGAGGTGGATCACAAGATTGAGTTGGATCCAGGGCTAAGTCACCCGCATTTGCCCCATATCATATGGCACCGCCGGAGCTAGAGGAGCTCGGGAAAAAATTGAAAGAGCTGCTAGATGCTGGTCACATTCACCTATCAAAGGCACCTTTCGGCGTGCCAGTATTGTTCTAAAAGAAGAAGGATGGATCATTGCGCTTATGCATAGACTACTGAGCACTTAATAAAGTCACAGTGAAGAATAAGTACCCTATCCCGCTCATTGATTACTTGTTCGATAGACTTGGGCAAGCCAAGTACTTTACCAAGGTGGATCTTCGCAAGGGCTACTACCAGGTTCGCATTGCAGAAGGGGATGAGCCGAAGACGGCATGTGTGACGAGATATGGAGCCTTTGAGTGGTTGGCGATGCCCTTAGGCTTAACCAATGCACCAGCCACATTTTGCACCCTTATGAACAAGATTTTACATCCCTACCTTAATCATTTCGTGGTAGTCTACCTAGACGACATAGTCATCTACAACAACACCTTGGAGGAGCACATGGAGAACTTAAAAAAGGTTTTCCAAGTCTTGTGGGAGAACGAGATATACATCAAGAGGGAGAAATTCTAGTTTGCACAATTAAAGGTGCACTTCTTAGGCCATGTCATTAGTAATGGCGAACTACGCATGGACGAGGCCAAGGTACGTGTTATCCAGGAGTGGGAGGCACCTATTATGGTAATTGAGTTGAGATCCTTCCTTGGCCTTGTTAACTACTATCGTCAGTTCATCAGTGGCTATTCGGCAAAGGCCGCACCATTGATTGAGTTGCTAAAAAAGAACAAGCCATGGGTTCGGACGGAGCATTGTAAAAAGGCGTTTGAAAGCCTTAAGGCAGCTATAACAGGGGAGCCAGTATTGGCATTACCTGGCCTTGATAAGACATTTGAGGTGCACACAGATGCCTCAGACTTTGCCATTGGGGGTGTCCTAATGAAGGATAAGTATCCCATATCGTTTGAGAGCCGCAAGTTAAATGAGACGGAGCGACATTATATGGTGCAAGAGAAGTAAATGACTGCCATTGTGCATTACCTTTGTACATGGCGACATTATTTTCTTGGGTTGAGGTTCGTGGTCAAGACCGACAATATGGCTACTAGCTACTTTCATACGCAGAAGAAGCTCACATCAAAACAGCCTAGGTGGCAGGATTTCTCGGCCGAGTTTGATTATGTGCTGGAGTATAAGCCGGGAAAAGGTAATGTTATAGTCGATGCCTTAAGCCGGAAAGCCGAGCTTGCTGCCATCACTTCACCAAGTTAGGACATTCATGAGGCTATAAAAGAAGGCATGCAGCATGATCCAGCAGCCAAACAACTTATCGAGTTAGCTAACCAGGGCAAGAGGAGACGTTTTTGGGTAGAAGATGGCATATTGCTTACTACAGGTCAGCAGGTTTACGTGCCTAAGTTTGGAGACATTAGACGGCGGATCATAAGGGAGAGTCATGACACAATGTGGGCTGGTCATCCAGGCCAATGTCGCACTAGGGCCTTGGTTGAGTCAGTCTACTATTGGCCACGCATGCGAGATGACATAGAGTGTTATGTGCAGACTTGTCTTGTCTGTCAACAGGACAAGGTTGAGCAACAAAAACCCGGAGGACTTTTGGAGCCACTACCAGTTGCAGAGCGTCCATGGGAGAGCGTGACTATGGACTTTATCACTTGCCTACCGAAGTCCGATGGTTATGGTACTATTATGGTGGTCGTGGATAGATTTTCTAAATATGCCACTTTCATGCCCACCTCACCAGGTTGAACAACCAAGGAAGTCACCAAGCTATTCTTTAAGAATGTAGTGAAGTATTGGGCTTACCAAGGTATATCATCAGTGATCAAGACACCTATTTCACTGGAAATTTTTGGAGGGAGCTGTTCGACATACTTGGAACAGAACTGCACTTTTTCACTAGTTTCTACCCTACAGACGAGTGGATAGATGGAACGAGTCAATGCCTTACTGGAATGCTACTTGAGGCACTATATAAGTGCGCATCATAAAGATTGGGCAAGGCTCCTGGACATTACCCAATTCTCTTATAACTTGCAACGGAGTGAGTCCACGGGGCGAACACCATTTGAGTTAGCCACAAGCCAACAGCCATAAACTCCACATTCATTACCAGTCGCGTTCGAGGGGAAAGAGTTTGGGGTTTATCATATGGCTAAGGGATGGGAGGAGCAGCTTGACACTACTAAGTCGTACTTGGTTAAGGCAGCTAAGAAGATGAATAAGTTTGCGGACCGTAAGCGGCGTCCCATAGATTATAGAGTTGGGGACATGTTCATGGTGAAGTTTAACCCGAGACAGTTCAAGGCACTACGGGGCATGCATCAGAATCTGATTCGTAAGTATGAGGGGTCATCTAAGATCGTCGCCAAGGTAGGCAAGATCTCATGCAAGCTTGACATGAGAGTCAAGGTCAAGGTTGATTGATGAGTTCAATGGACAGAACGATCAATGTGAGGCCTAGGTCAAGACAGGAAGTTAAAGTGTGACTTCTCCCGTAGTTGGGGGCGGGGGTTAAGATTCCGATTCGACAATGAACACTAAATGAAAGAGGCAAATTATTTTTTTCAAAGATCTATCCTATCTTCCATGACAGCATGCTTAAGCCATATCACGAAGACAAGGATGATCCGAGTAGGGGCCAATCAAGTCGAGTGCCTATTACTATCACTGCCTCGCATGATCGGGAGATTGAGGCTATCATTGATTACCAGGCAGGCGAAAACAAGGGCAGAAAGCCACTGCAATGTTCCTCGCCCATTGGAAGGGGCAATCACTAGAGGAGGCCACGTGGGAACGTTATGAAGACTTATGGCAATTCAAAGATAAAATCCCAGAGTTTATGAAATAGCATTGCGTCGCGGTCGTCGCAACATTAGGTGGGGGAGGGGGGTGATGACCCGCCATGTCATCATACCACATAGGTGCCATTTGGCATATATTAATACCATGTGGAAGCTTACATAGGAGGAAGTCTAGCATTTGTGAGAAGATTCTAGAGAAGTATGGACATTTTCTTAGGAAGACCCTAGATCCCTATGGATTTGCTAGAAAAGTCCTTGGAATCTTCTAGGTTTGTAGAGAGTTCTAGAGAAAGCCCTTATTTTGTAAATATTAAAGACTTGTATAACAATTAATATTTACATACTAGCCCCTAGGAGACTAGTATATAAAGGGGCCATTCATTTGTAATTCACCAAGAAAACAATTCAAGTTTCCTCTAATACAAAGCTTCCTTTAGCAATTCTCTTGTGTTCTTTCTAATATTCCCTTAGCGATCTTCAGTGCAATAAGGCTGACTTGGCATCACAAGAACGTGAGCAAGTTGTGCAAGATCGTGAGCGAGTTGTCAAGTGCCGCACATGTACTTAGTTAAAGACTAAGGACATGACATTTGAACCTAAAACTCCCCTTAAGGACATATTTAACCAAGTTTACAAAATCTATTGTTTTGACATTATATTAAGAAACTATAAATAAATAAGAGTTGTTTGTTGTCATTTTAAAAAAAAAATTATTTTAGCGCCAAATTACGAAAAAAAGATATATAAAAATTAAAATGGTTATTTTGGTAAATAGAGTATAAAATTTTTACAAGGGTATATTGTCCTAGAAAAATTAATTTCTGCTTCATCTTCTGCTTCCAAGAAAAGTTACAAGTTTCTGCTTCCTTAGAGTGTTTCGTTGAAGTAAAGGATTATAGGTGTTATTGTTACTGCACTAAGAAGAACAAAATGGAGCACTTCCCAAACTTAAAATGACCATTTGGTTTAAGAATTCAATAATTTTACACGTAATTTGAAAATAAAATTTATGTTCTAGTTTTGAGTGCTCGAGCATATTTTTTGTCACTTGAGTTAGAATGCACTACGTTATTATATCAAACCTTATTTATTTGAAACTCTTTTTCGAATATTTATTTATTTGAACTCTATTTATTTATAACTTAACATATGGAATATATAAGGTTCTGTATAATTAATAAGGGATAATACTATAATAGTAATTTGAGTCCCTTAGTTATTGATAAATTTTATCTTGGTCCTTATGATAAATGGCGAAACTGTTGAATCTGTGAATTGCAGAAGTTGTAATAAGAAGAAGAGAAGAAGAGAAAAGCGATTGGGGAAATTTTCACTGTTTCATTAAGCTTCTAGCTAGACTATTACACGTATATGTAGTATTGCTCTACTAACCGCTACAACTAATTGACAGCTGTACATATAACTAACTAACTTTAATTGACAAACTATAGTTAACTTAACTAACTATGGTTAAGTAATACTATCCTTTATACCCCTCCTCAAGCTAGGAGGTATGCAGATGTTGTTCATTCCTATCTTGGACACAAGGTAGTCATGTTGAGCCCGGCCAAGTCCTTTGGTAAGTAAATCTGCTTGCTGATCAGTTGAAGCCAGAGAAAAAGTAGAGATGAGACTTGTTGAATCTTCTCGCGGATAAAGTGACAATCAATGTCAATATATTTGGTGCGCTCGTGGAACACAGAGTTTGCAGCAATCTGAAGAGCAGATTTGCTATGGAAATAGACAGGTACAGAGGAATATTGAGGAACACCCAACTCTTTGAATAGGCCAAGGAGCCACACCACTTCAGCAATAGTAGAGGCTAGGCTGTGATACTCAGCCTCAGTAGAGCTTCGAGAAATAGTAGATTGCTTTTTGGATTTTCAAGAGATGATGGAATCACCAAATTTAATAATATAGCATGTGACAGACTTCCTAGAATTGGGGCATGCAGCCCAATCCGCATCACATAAGGCTGACAAAGACTCACAACAATGAGACTTAAGCAAAATACAAAATCCATGACAGTGTTTAATGTACCGAACTACACGTAAAGCAACTTCCATGTAGGACACTTTAGGTTTGTGAATAAATTGGCTAAGGCATTGAACAACAAACAAAATGTCTGGCCTAGTGACAGCAAGATAAAGCAGCCTGCCCAGAAGCCTTTGATAAGATCCACGATCATCAAGATGTGTATCATCAGTGATACCTATAGAAGCATAAAATTCACAGCTTGTCAACTTCATATTAGGTTCCATAGGAGAAGCTACAGGTTTAGCACCAGACAAACCCAAGTCAATAATAAGCTCAAGTGAGTACTTCCTCTGATGCATCAAAATCCTTTCAGCACTCCTAGCAAACTAGATCCCCAAGAAATACTTGAGCTCCCCCAAGTCTTTGATTTTGAAATTCTACTGCAAATCGTCCTTAATAATCTAAATCAAGGACATGTCATCACTAGTAATGAGCAGGTCATCGACATACACTAGAACTACCACTATGTGATCATGCAGTCGTTTGGTGAATAAAGAATAGTCTAGATGGCTTTGGTGAAAGCCTGAGGCAATGAGAGCAGAGGTCAATTTAAGATTCCATTGTCTAGAAGCTTGTTTAAGACCATAAAGTGATTTATGTAATCTAAAAACCAATGATGTATCTCTAGGCTTACTGAAACCCCTCCTCAATGAGATCATCTTGTAAGAAATCATTGTACATATCCATTTGGTGAATGATCCAATGCCTAGAAGCAGCTAAGGAAAGAACACTTCTAACATTCACCATTTTGATTACAAGAGAGAATGTCTCCCTGTAATCCAGTTCTTCCTTCTGATTGAAACCCTTAGCTACAAGCCTTACCTTGAATCTATCCACTTCTTCATAAGCTTTATACTTGATCTTATAAACCCATTTGCATCTTATAGGTTTCTTACCTAGTGGCAATGGAACCAACTACCAGGTATTGTTGTCTTCTAAGGCCTTGATTTCAGCCTACATAGCCTCAACCCAACGTTTTTCTTTTGCTGCTTCATGAAAAGTGGTTGGTTCTACCTTATTGGAAAATTGGTAAAGATAATTGTTGGAATGTCCTTGCTTGTGATCTACCCTATAAGCCTACTCATAAGGTAAGAAAAAACTTCATTCCATTATGAGTAGTTGTCTTATAGGGTTCCCATACATCCACAAGGATCAATTGAAAACTACTTAGGCTTCTACCATGGCTAACTGGAAAAGGAACTCTAGTTTGCCTTGCTTAAGGAAAAATCTCACACTTATGTAAAACTTCACATCTAATGAAAGTAGACATTATTCTAATGACTTGCATAGGCACATGCCACAGCCTTTTATGCCAAATGTCCTCAGCTTTCTTTGTTACTACTGTGAATGCTTGATAAGTCCCCAATTTCTCTTGTTTGGTTGCAGAAAGCATTGTGTATAAACCATCCTCTTCTCTACCAATATCCCTCACCTTCCCAGAGAAGAGATCCTGAAAGACAAAGAATGTGGGAAAGAAAGATGCAAAGCAGTTCAGCTCTTTTGTCACCTTTGACACAAACAAAAGATTGAACTTGAATGAAGGTACACAAAGAATATTCTTGATAGTGTCACCTCCTGTTAACTGACAATCCCCAACATGTGTGACCTTAGCCGAGTCTCTTGTAGGCATTTGTACTTGACCTCCATTACCTACTGACATCCAATTATCTAATAAGTTTTTATCCCCTATCATATGATTTGTAGCACCTGTGTCCACAATCCATTTAGGAAGGTTAACATTGCAACAGAAAAGAGTACCTGTCATTGCTGCTACATTCTGAGTAGTCTTCTCCCCAAGGGAGGAGTTGTTCAACATTTGCAAAATTTTAGCATACTGCTCCTGAGTGAACACCTGTGGTGGTACAGCTCTATGCTCAACATCCTATGTGTTACTGCCCTGTAGTTGTACTGTATTCACTTTCCTCTTATACTTAAAGTCTGTAGGATAACCAATTATCGTATAACAATTCTCCTTCAAATGTCATGTTTGGTTGCAGTAGTCACACTTCATGAGTTTATAGCAGCCATCTCTAGTGAGCCCCTTCATCTTACAGAAATCACACTCCAATTCATAATTCCTCTTCTGTTTGGGTCTAGCTTGAGTTGTGAACATAGCAGTAGGTTTATTATGATTAGGCATTCCAAAATTATTCCATGTCATCATCCTACGACTTTCATCTTGAATTACCATTGCATAAGCCAGGTTAATGGTTGAGACAGTGGGCATCTGGAGTATTTGGCTTCTAGCTTGCTCAAAACTATTATTTAGTCCCATTAAAAATTATAATAGGTATTGGAATTGCAACTGTTCAACATAATCTTTAGCAGGTGGTGGTGGAAAAATTGAGTCGTATTCATCCCATAGATCAGTCAATTTAGTAAAATAAACTGATACTGATGAAACTCCTTGAGTAGAAGTAAAAATTTATTTTTGCAGATTGTAAAGTCTAGATACGTTCACCTTGTCAAAACGTACCTTAAGTTGTGTCTAAATTGTTTATGCATTTTCATAGAAGAGAACTCCCGTTAACAAATGTTGACTTACATTGCTCATCAACCACGAGGTCACAATGGCATTACAGTGGTCCCATTGATGTGCTAATGCTGGTCCAAAATCTGCTTTGGAAGTGGATCCATCAACTAAACACAATTTGTTCTTCCCTAGCAATGCTACTTTCATTGTTCGATTCTAAATTATGTAATTGTCAATTCCAGTTAACAGTAGACCCACTGTCATCGATCCTGATCCATCAGACGGATGGGGATATAATGAATGATTATGATCGAGAATTACCGCCCCGCCGCCGGTTACACCAGTTCTGACAGTCGTGCTGCTCGATTCATCGTCAATTGCCATGGAATTTGCACAAACAAAATCAATTAGGGTTAAAAGAAAAGCACATAAACAGAGTCGATTCTCTCGATTTCCTCTTTAATTGCACGAAGAAATCTCTAGAATCACTCGATTGATAGCTTTGAAACCATGTTGAATCTGCGAATTGCAGAAATTGTAATGAGAAGAAGTGAACAGCGATTGGCAAAATTTTTACCGTTTTATTAAGCTTCTAGCTAGACTATTACACGTATATGTAGTATTGCTCCACTAATCGCTACAACTAATTGACAGTTGTACATATAATTAACTAACTCTAATTGACAAACTATAGTTAACTTAACTAACTATCGCTAAGTAATACTATCCTTTATAGAAACACATTAACTTTTTTATCCCTTCATAAAGGAATATGCTATATTTGGACTATTTTTAAATTATATTATACTCAAAAATGAAGTAAAAATGCAAACTTATCCTAACGCATGGATAGTCAAATCATGTAACGATATATAACTCGTTAAATTTGTGAAAAATTCAAAAGCAGAAGGGATAAAAACTGCACATTCAATTAGTCAGAAGTTAAATGTGCTTAACCAGATATAATAAGAACCAAAAATATAATTTACCAATATTCGAGGGACTAAAAGTGAAAATTGTCCAATTAAAAAAATTGGCGTATTCCATGGGTTCTAAAAAGAAAGCTGCCAACAGAGTCAAGGGTCATGAGTCAACCCAAATTACAAGTCTTCAAAAAAGCTTCAAAAGATTTTATAGTCCCACAAATTTTTAGGACATATTTACATAAATCATTCCATCTATAAATTAAGAAAATACGACGTATTCCATGGGTTGGTTCCAAAGAGAGAGCCGCCAGCAAAGTCAACGGTCCAGAGTCAACACAAATAACAACTCACAAGTCCTCAAAAAACCGCCATATATGATTGATTAGTCCAAAACTCCGTCTTCCTTCTATGCCAAAACCAACCATGTCTTGTCCATCTCCTCCCTTTCCCCTTCTGTTCCTCCTCTTTTTACTGTTGAATCATCCACTCTTCTCGTCTGCCCAAAAATCAACCAAAATCCTAACAATATTCAATTCCACACTTTCTCCTTGGACTCCAACCCAAAACCAAATCCTCCTTTCTCCCAACTCCACTTTTGCTGCTGGTTTTCTACCATCAAATTCCACCAACTCCTATGTTTTCTCCATTTGGTATTATGAAATACCCAACAAAACTATAGTTTGGTCTGCTAACCCAAATTCCCCTGTTAATTCTTCTGCTTCCCTTTCCATTTCCACCTCTGGTGAGCTCAAGTTAAGCCCCCAAACTAGAGTCTCCTCAGCTCCTAATCTTTGGCCTAAGAGTATTTTGGTTGTCAGAAATACTTCAGCGCTGCTTTTTTTACAAGAAAGTGGAAATTTGGTTTATGGTAACTGGGGTAGTTTCTTGAATCCAACTGACACATATCTGCCAAACCAGAACATCAATGGCACAAATGCAACTTCCAGTAATGGAAAATTCCAGTTTCTCGGATCCAGAACGCTTTTTTACAATGGAAATGACAGCTACTTCGCTTTTCAAAATTCTCTTCAGCGCTTAGAGGATACGGGATTAGTGACTCAATCTAGTGGAAATCCCTTCTACTCATCGGATTTCGGTGACCTGAAACTGAGAAGGTTGAAGCTTGAAGATGATGGGAATCTCCAAGTCTACAGCTTTGATCCTGTTTTAAAACAATGGACTGTTGTTTGGCAAGCAATTTATCAGCTATGTACAATCCATGGTACGTGTGGTACAAACTCTATATGCATGTATGATGCTTCTACTACTAAGACTTCTTGTGTCTGTCCTCCGGGGTTTAAGAAGATCTCTGGAGAATCTTGTGAAAGGAAAGTCCCACTTTTGAGCAAGACCAAGTTTTTGCCTTTAGATTATGTCAATTTTACTGGTGGGGTTGACCTTAAGGTTTTGAACTTCTCTAGTTGCCAAAAACAGTGTCTTGATACGGAAAATTGCTTAGGTTTTATGTTCAAGTATGATGGGACTGGC
This sequence comes from Nicotiana tabacum, assembly GCF_000715075.1. Taxonomy (NCBI): domain Eukaryota; kingdom Viridiplantae; phylum Streptophyta; class Magnoliopsida; order Solanales; family Solanaceae; genus Nicotiana; species Nicotiana tabacum. Next base: position 114,884,786 of record NC_134098.1, on the reverse strand, counting down.
TATTGTGTGCTTCAATTGGATAAGCTGTTGTATGGATTTTGGTCGCCAGGGAATGAAGTTGTTACGTATTTGAGGGTTGATAATGAAGAAAAAGATGTTTCAAATTTCACTGGTATGACTAGTTTGATGGAGACTTCATGTCCAGTGAGCATTAGCCTTCCATTTCCACCAGAGGAGTCTAAGGCAACCACTAGGAATATTGTGATCATCTCAACTATCTTTGCAGCTGAGTTGATTAGTGGGGTATTCTTCTTTTGGGCATTCCTCAAGAAGTATATTAAGTACAGGGATATGGCTAGGACTTTTGGTCTTGAAGTCATGCCTGCAATTGGACCAAAAAGGTTTAGTTTTTCTGAGATCAAGACTGCAACCAACAATTTCATTGATAAGATTGGGAAAGGTGGGTTTGGAGATGTTTATAAAGGGAAGTTGAACGATGGCCGGGTTGTGGCAGTGAAGTGCTTGAAGAATGTCACGGGCGGTGATGCTGAGTTCTGGGCTGAGGTCACGATCATTGCCCGAATGCACCATTTGAATTTGGTAAGGTTATGGGGTTTCTGTGCTGAAAAGGGTAAAAGGATACTTGTGTATGAGTATGTACCTAATGGTTCATTGGATGAATTCCTGTTCCAAAAGGCTGCTCGGATTGGATCGCCAGATAGACCTCAGAAACCGATACTTGATTGGAATATCAGGTATAGGATAGCACTTGGCATGGCACGAGCAATTGCCTATCTACATGAAGAGTGTTTGGAATGGGTATTACATTGTGATATCAAACCTGAAAATATTCTCTTAGGTGACGATTTCTGCCCTAAGGTGTCTGATTTTGGGCTAGCGAAGCTAAAGAAGAAAGAGGAGGTGATGACCATATCAAGATTTCGAGGCACACCAGGATACGTAGCACCAGAATGGACCAAGGCTGATCCAATCACTCCGAAAGCAGATGTGTACAGCTTTGGATTGGTGCTGTTGGAAATAGTTTCTGGTTCACGGAATTTTGAGCATTATGACTCAAAGGTGGATAGTGATCAGTATTATTTCCCTGCTTGGGCATTTGATAAGGTGTTTAAGGAAATGAACATTGATGATATTTTGGACCCTCGAATCAAACAATCATATGATTCAAGGGCACACTTTGACATGGTAAATCGGATGGTGAAGACAGCACTGTGGTGCATCCAAGATCGGCCAGATGCCCGGCCATCAATGGGGAAAGTGGCCAAGATGTTGGAAGGAACAGTGGAGATCATTGAGCCAAAGAAACCTACCATTTTCTTCTTAGGCGAGGAACAATAGTTTAATCAGTCCTATATGAATCCCTTAAAATGCAGTTTCAAGAAGTTGCAGTGAGCATGTATTGCAGCATCAGCAATAAGAAGTAGACAGGATCATATTTTCCAAATAAACCACAATCAAGATAAATGCCCTTTAAAGGTGTTAAAGAAATGTAAAATATATTGTTAATTCTGTTACTGTGTGAATGCTTTAAATGTATGTTGTTGTTAATCCTTTAATTTGTGTGAACACGAGAATGTGGTTATAAAGAGCATGTGGATTAAGACCCAATGTCACACAATAGTGATACAGTTGGCACAAATGATACTTCATGGAAAAAGTCAAGGCTTAGGCCTAACAATAGTAGCCAGTGTTTGATTACTCCACAAGTAACTCTAATAGAAAAAAAAATAGCTAACATCATTTCCACTTTGCCCGAGACAAAACACAAGCAGACAGATCTTTATTCTAACTGTAGCAATACAAGAAGACTGATCTTTAATTATTCAACTGTCGAGTACAAAAAGAGGAATCAGATGGCAATGGATTTAAGAAGTAAAAAAGGAAACAACATGCTCAATCCACTTGCAACAGGTGCATCAATCATTTTCTTGGGGGTGGCGTAATTCCATACTTATATGAAGTGTTATAAAGAGCCTCACCAATTCTCTCCCCTGCCACTTCACCAATGGGCACTGCATCAGAAAGTTCTCTTATGTCTTCCTCTGTGAGCTTCACCCTCACAGAGCCTACGTTATCATGAAGATTTTTAATCTTCGATGTACCTATAGTAAGAGAGAGGAAGCTAACTCAGTATTCACAACACCATGTCTTTAAGAAATCAAAGCACAATTTGTATCGGCATCTGATTTCTTGATGCTTTCCGTTTCTTTGAGGCAGGAAATTTTATACAGGAAATATTGCACCGCTTTCTTTTCATTTTTTTCCTTTTTATTATGGATACAGCCTCCAAATCTTCTGGTTAACCAAGTGTCAAGTGAGTGCATATGCACAAAGCTTTCATGTGATAAAGCTTGTTTTGCATTACAAAACTTAATAGCAGCTAATTAACAATCATGTCCGCATCAATGAAAAACCATCTCCCCCCTCCCCCCCCCCACCCACCCACCCTCTCCCCAAGTTATACAAAGTCTAATTTCATTATTTGTGCCTAAAGTCATCATTACCAGATGGTTCTGGTGTCATGTCTATCTCCCTTGATTTTACTATGGTTAATATGGCTGGTGTTTACAATGCATCTTCGTGAAAGCTCTAAAATGTAAAATCCAAATCGTTTGCATTATGAGAAAGAGGTGCTTCCCTTTTTCTTCCAAACAGCCTATAGTGCACTCGTGTAATAGTTAAAAACACTGCATGAAGTCCATGTTGAGTAATGTTTTTAACTAAGCTGAAGGAAAAAATACATTGGTATTAATATTAGAGACGTAAGAATGGAAATTTTCTACTTTGAAGTAAATCACACCATCCCTTGCTTCTTAGTATGTTCAGCTCTTTCAACTAGCCAAAATCCTGAAAACAATGCTCACTAACTCAGCATTTGACGACAAATTCAGTTCGTAGAGAACATTGCTTTTCTTATACTTACTTTCTTTCTTTGCAAGTACTCTGAGATCATCTTGCATTAGTGCAGCTATGAGAAGAATTGCTTACCAGGAATAGGTGCAATATCATCCCCTTGATGAAGGACCCATGCAATAGCAAGTTGAGCCGGAGAGCAACGATGCTTCTTCGCTATTCCTTCCAGACGAAAATATATAGATTTGTTCTTTTCAAAGTTCTCTCCAGTAAACCTAGGATGTGTAACCTGATAGAGGGTAAATGTATTCCAAATTCACAAGCGTACGTCAAAAATGGATTCATGCAACAATATTATAATAATAGTGAAAAACAGAAATAATGTAGAAGTAAAATAAAATTTGTCTGTTTTCTTACCAAAAAGCTGTTAGCGGGCAAGCTTTCAATAACCGCTTTTCCAGCAAAAAGCCCACGTCCAACAGGGCCATATGGAACAATCCCAATTCCAAGCTCCCTAGTAGATTCAAGATAGAAAGAAAAGTAACTTTAATATTTCTCAGCATCGCTATCCATTAGCTTTTTCTATTTAGTCCTTCATAATTCTGATTGGGAAGGAGGAAATAATATATTTTCGTACAAAAGAAAACAACAATAAAAATGACTAATAAATATCTCCCCCGGACATGCCCCTATTTCAGTTAAATAGTACTCCTTTGATTTCAAGGTACTTTTCTTTTTGAAAATGTATAATGTAGTATAGAGAAACCTGCAAACTGGAACTATATAATCCTCAATGTCACGCGTCCATAAGGAATACTCCTGTTGTACAGCAGTGATAGGATGAACTGCATGTGCTCTCCTTATTGTCTCCGGGTGAGCTTCAGAGAGGCCTATATACTTTATTTTACCTTCTTCAACTAACTGCTTAAGTTCTTCCATCTGTAACAAATCTCACCACAATAAGGAAAAATAAAGATAAGTGAAAAGCAGAATCAGAAAATTAGCTTATCAGCAAACTGTGACGTGGTTAATGGAAAAAAGACAAAATAAGACATAAAAATGCTTCATGGAAAAAATAAAAGCAAGATTCTTCATTAGGAATGCCAGCATTGTTGGCGACCCCCTACTCATAGCAGATGAATTTTGTGTGGGCTAAGTAACTAAAGTTGAACCATAAATTGGCAAAGCACTTACTGTTTCTTCAATGGGCACTGTTACGTCTATACGGTGCACATAGTAGAGATCAATGCAATCCACTTGTAGGCGCTTCAAGCTAGCTTCACAGCAGGCACGAACATATTCTGGAGTTCCTTTCACTGTAATCTTAGTTGGTTCAATCTTATAAATACCAAACTTTGTGGCAAGCTGTATTTTTTCTCGAGGCAATTGCTTTAATGCCTGAAACAGTGAAGTTATTAGACGGATTACAGACTACTTAAGGAAAACCAAACAGCTATTTAACTGAATAACAATGGGTCTTCCTAATTCTATTACCTCGTGTAGAAGACGATCTGAACATGAAGAACAGAATTCAATTTTCTTCAGTCCAACATTGTCGGTTATATATTCATAAATTCTGCATTAACATTTATCTTCCATTTTTCTTTTTCGTCAACTTAAGATATGCTAGAAGGGAAAATTGAACTCTTCAAATCTATATATTCTACTGTGAAAAGTATGACTTAGTTAACGATTCTAGAAAGAAGTTTGTAGCAACTTCTCTTTTTTCATACTGAAAAACAAAATTAGTCCGACAGGACAGTTATCTGAGCAAAGCATGAGAAAAATGGTAATCCTCTCATCTTTGAGAGTCATATAGTTGGACCAGCCCTTTTCAGGTTATACTAAAGAGAGCATTATATGTATCTCGTAGAGACTGTAATACTGGAGGAGACCTGTTCACCAGAATCACCACTTAGACAAACCATATGGAATTGTTCAAGAAAAAAAAAATCTCTGTAATATTGTACTACATCTTTAATGTGTTCATCAGATAGTGTAATACTAGTAGCCTCAACAAGTGATTGCTTCTATGGACAAAACATTTAGTTGAAATTGAACTGCTAAAGAAAAATGCATCTTGTGATGATCATGATTCATGAGTAGCCAATTGTCTGTATTTACCTTCCCGACCAAGAATTCATTCGCATGATCCATGCCATAAATGTCGGACGTGTCAAAAAATGTGACTCCTTTACTAAAAGCCTCCTTAATTATTGCAATCCCTTCCTCCTCGGGAAGAGGAGCATTATAGACTCCAGTAAGCCCCATACAACCGAAACCTAATTTGGAGACCTAGAAACAAAGGTTTGCATGCCGTCAATGACCATGACTATCATATAAATAATAACTGAAAAAAGAAACATCTTTATGAATGGGAAATAACAGCTATGTGGGATTATACTGGGTTTGTTGTTGTTGTTGTTGGGAAATAACAGCTAGAAAGCAAATTACTGCATCCATTTTGGAAAGGGAACAGTGTCCTGCTTCATTCAAAGTATAATAAACTTGTCTATCAAATTCAGATGAGAAAGTTCATGAAATTTGGCTTCTGATCCAAACTGTAAGTTGATCATGGTTATGTTTAAACAACAAATGTAGCAACAAATCACTGATCCAGAGGGGTTCTGTAGGTTCAGAATCCATGGCATTCACCTCGAACCATAAATAGTTTTACATATACATATAAATATACACATTAATATATAAAACAAGTAAAGCTAGAGTCAGATACATATATGAACCCCATACTCCCAACTCAGATCCCACGGCGTTCAAATCTTGGATCCTTCACTGGGACCAATTAAGATGGCAAATGTTGATGCTTAAAAGCTCTTTGAGTAGAGATGTTATAGGTAAAAGAGCGCCATTCTTCCTTAAAATAAATTCATACTATGGTTCAATACAATGACAAAACAATAATGTTCACATTACAGAAATAAAGTACTATGTCGTCTCCTTCTGAATTCCACGATAGACAAGTTAAATCTCACCACTAATGTGTAAAAACCAACCGAAATCAAAGTAATCTAATATCCAAAATAAAAATATCCAAAGACTTGATTTGACCAAAAAAAAAGGGTCAGCCCGGTGCATTAAGCACAAGGGTTTATTGCAAGACAGCTGCAAATATAGTAAATTGTCCAAAGAAAGAACCACATGGCCTGAAGTTTTACCTCAAGTCCTTGGCTTCCCAATTTTACTCTTGGCATCTCAACTGCGTCCGCCATTGCTCAATTGAAGAAGAAGAAGAAGAAGAAGAAGAAAGAAAACTCTCTTAACTCTTTTTGCTGTTTTCTTCTTTTTTGGGCTTTTCTCAACTAGTATGACTAAAATTGAGTAAATTTGCACTCATTCAATGCAGATATATACACTTTCACCATCTGTGTCCCCCCCTCCCCCCCAAAACCTCCCCCACCTACCTACCCCTACAGGAGCGACCTGCATGAGGAGAGCGATTAGGTAAGCAGGGGTGGCTTGCGTCAACGATTACGTTAAGCCTTCTATCATTATATTTTTATTTTTTATTTTTGTTTCTGCTCATTTGAACTTTGGATAAGAAATATAGTTACTTCGATCACCCAAAAGAGGTTTAAAAAAAGCTACATCTAATCCCAATTATCTCCCTCTAATTCAAACTATATGTTATAATAGTTGGTAAATATTTTGTTTTTCATATTTAATTTGAAAGTCAAATTCTTGTTGTCGTTGACTTCCAACATCTTCAAAATATACTTATAATTAGCTATAGCAAATTGTGACACAAAATACATTTTATATAACTCCCAAATATTCTCATTAAATGGTGGCGTTCGGATAACGAATGTCAATGTCTCTATTTATATATCGTTATGAGATTTGACATCAATTTTTTAATTCTTTTCGAATGCAATTGTATTGAGAAATCAATGTGTTAGCTTCACAAAATAATCTGCTGCGTTTTAGAGTTGAAAATGGCCGATATATAAGGAGTAATTTCGATATTAATTTTCTAAACACCTTTTATCATTATCTTTGTCCTTTATAACATGTCCGAGACTAATCAATGGGGTGAAATTAAAAGGAATTGACGAACTAAAAGTAACATTTAACTGCATCAAATTTCTCAAATCTTATTTTGACTCTTATTTTTCTCAGTATCACAAACAGGACCATAATTTGCAAAGAAAACAATGCCACAAGTCTTTTTCTTGATCAGTTCTAATTCCAACTATATATTTTAAGTTTCATAAAAATGTTGTCATATACTTTAAAATTACTATAGCTCTATTTTAGAACTGATTTTTTCTTTTATTCGGTTGTATGAAATGTTGATATATTGTTATTGTATGTGGCATTAAATTTCTAAATTCAGGAAATAATTTATGAATAAGATTTTTTAAATTTATTTAGCACCATTTATCTTCAAATGAAGTACCATAGCTGATGTTGTTAAATTGACTAAATAAGGAGTTTCAATATTCTTGAGACTTCAAATGTTTAACATATAGATACCTTGTGATGATTTCTCAGAATATTTGAAAATAATAAAAATACACAAATATTATGAAAGTACATAAAAAAACTAAAATTGTTAAGAATTTTTCAGTGTTTTAAAATTAATATTTTCTATTATTTTCTCCACAAAACACAACTTTTGCTTTCTATTTATATGTTTTTCTCAATTACTTTTGTATTTTATGATAGTTACTAATTCCAAGGATACTAAACAAAAATACCAAACACAAGTTTTTGACTGCCAACTAGCAGGCCAAGATGTTTACATTTCTCTAATACAAAGGAAGTAGAGAACGAAGAAGTATCATAAAAAAATTTAAAAAAATCTATAACTTGAATTGGATTTTCAATATTTGGTATTCTTGAAACTATTATTATATCATTGAATTACAAATGTATTACTAAAATACATAGAGAACTAAAAGTTGTGAATATTTGTGTTCAATATTTTGAAAGTAATACTTTCCTTGGTGAAAAGGAGTGTCACCAAGGATTATGATCAAAGTGGACATGCAAAAAGTCGACTCATTGGAATGGATTTTTCTGGAGCAGATCTTGTCAAGTATGAATTTCCCAGAGAGGTTCATCACATAGATTAGAAGTTGCATCAGAATTGTCTCCTATTCAATAGTTATAAATGGAAATCCAACACTACCATTTAAGGCAAAAAAAGGGCTCAGGCAGGGTGATCTTTTATCCTCTTACTTGTTTGTACTTGCCATAGAGTATCTTACTAGATTGCTCAGAACACTAAAGGGGAATCCAAACTGCAATTATCATCCTAGATACAAAAAACTGGGCATAATACAATTAGGTTTTGCTGATAACCTCCTCATGTTTTGCAGAGGTGATGTGGTATCAGCTAAGCTACTATTTGATAACTTTCAACAGTTTTCCAAGGCCTCGGGACGGATAGCTAACATAAACAAAAGTAGTATATACTTTGGAGGAGTACCTAACCATGTGCAGCATGAGATAGTACAACAACTTCGATTCTTTATTGGTACTTTGCCTTTTAAGTACCTTAGAGTACAATTAAGCTCCAAAAAGTTGGTTGTAGCACAGTACCAACCTTTGATTGATAAAATGCTTGGAATAATAATCAATTGGACTGTAAAGTTTCTATCATATGCAGGGAGGTTGCAACTGATTAAAAGTGTGCTAATAGCCATTCAGTTTTACTGGTCTCAGATATTCTTGTTGCCTAAGAAGGTCATCAACAAGTTGAATGTAATGACCCAACCGGTTATTTTTACTTTTAGAATTCCGTTCCCCTAAATAAAACTCCCCGTATGTACTTTTATAAATTTATGACTTGCGGGGATGGCTGGTTCGGGATTTGGAAGTGTTCGGGTTGAAATCGGAACACTTGGTTCCTTAATTTGGCCTTAAAATGCTAAGTTTGACTTCGGTCAACATTTTAAGAAAATAACCCCGGAATAGAATTTTGATGATTCCAATTGCTCCGTATGGTATTATTGGACTTAGAAGTATGTTCGAAATTTTATTTGGACGTTCGTAGTTAAATTAGACTTAAAATAAATAAAATAGGAATTTAAGTTTAGAAGTTTGACCAGGGAGTTGACTTTTTAATATCGGGGTCGGAATCCAGTTCCAAAAATTTTTATAGCTCCGGTATGTCATTTATGACTTGCATGCAAAATTTGAGGTCAATCGGACTTGATTTGATATGTTCCGGCGTCGATTGTAGAAATTGAAAGTTTCAAAGTTCATTAGGCTTGAATCTATGTGTGATTCGTGTTTTTATTGTTGTTGGATGTGATTTGAAGACTCGACTAAATTCATATGATGTATTAGAACTTTTTGGTATATTTGGTTGAGGTCCCAAGGGGCTCGGGTAAGTTTCGGATGCCTAACGGATCATTTTTGGACTTGGCTTGATAGCTGAAGTTCTGGTTTCTGCAAGTTTTGGTTTCCTTCTACGTGATTACGTGAGAAGGTATGCGATCGCGTAGGGTTAATTGAGGGTTGTTGAGTTTTGTGCTTCGCGATCGCGTGAAGCGGGATACGATCGCGTAGCTTTGATATTTTGTGACTCGCGAACGCGTGAAGAAGGCCGCGTTCGCGTAGAGTAACAAAGCAGAAGTGGAGGTCACGCGTTTGCTCTATGTGATCGCGTGAAGAGGGCGGCGATCGCGTAGAGCTGGGAACTCTGTGCTTTGCGATCGCATGGGGATATCCGCGATCGCGTAGAGTTAATTCTGGGCAACCTTATTTTGTTCTTCGCGATCGCGTGCCTTTGGCCGCGATCGCATAGAAGAAAAAGCCCAGGCAGAATGTTTAAGTTCTGCATTTTTAACGATTTGGAGCTCGGATTGAGGCGAGTTTTGGGAGATTTTCAGAGAAAAAATCGGGGTAAGTGTTCTTAACTCAATCTTGGTTAGATTACCTGAATCCATCACTGTTTTTAACAATTAATTGGTGATTTAAGTTGAAAATTTTTGAAAACCCTCTTGGATAAATTTGAGGGTCGAATTATTATTGGAATTTAGTCATTTTAGTATGGTTAGACTCGTGGTTGAACGAGCGTTCATATTTCGTAACTTTCGTCGGATTCCGAGACGTGGGCCCCACGGGCAATTTTTGAGTTAATTTCGGATTTTATTTAAAATGTAGTATTTTCTTATGGAATTGATTTTACCATTTTTGTTGACTGTATCGAATTAATTATGACTAGATACGAGTCGATCGGAGTCGGAAAATCGAGAAAAAGGCATATTACTTGGTTAAATTGGAGCAAGTCGAGGTAAGTGACTTGTCTAACCTTGTGTGGGGGAAATTTTCTCTAGGATTAGTATTGAAGTAATAAATTAAAATGTGTTGAAAGTCATGTACATAAGGTGACGAGTGTGTACACGGGCTAAATGTGAAAGATCATGTCTTTAAATTGTGTAGATCGTTGTTGCATATTAATTAAATAATTTTACCTTGTTATATTCTTCATCATTGATTTAAATGTTTAAACTTTAAATTTGCTTGAACATTTTCTGCTAATTGTTTTACGTGTTTAGTTGAAACTTGGCTTCTTTTATTCTGTGCATTATTTGAAGGGTGATTTTCTTTAAATTAAATATTATTAATATGAATTATTTGACATTTTAAATTTGGTATTTAAGCAACGTACTAAAATTTTGAAATATTATTTTGTTGAATTATTTTGGCATGAGCCATGAGCTCTTTATTGTGGAAAAATATCATTGTTGGATTATTTTGGCATGAGCCGTGAGCTCTTTATTATGGAAAAATACTGTTGTTGAATTATTTTGGCAAATTAAAATATTTGGGCACTTGAGGTGTAAATTGTGATATATTGTGATATTGATACGCATGGGGTGGTATAAGGTCTGGATATTGAAACGCATGCGGTGAGATAAGGGTGGCTTGATACGTGTGGCTAGTAGGGGAGATTACTAGAAGTCATGCGGTGTGATAAGGATGGCTAAAACGCGGGATGCTATTTCGGAAAAAATCTTTTCTTTAAAATAAGCTGTGAAGGCTCCCGCGGTGATATAAGAAAATTGAGATATTGTGAATTTATTTATGATTTGGGACTACGAGGCGGTACCTCGGGAGTACCCTTGTTGATATTGATTTATGGCTGCAGTTGCCTTTGATTATTGTTGTGATTTTTCTTAAAGTTGAAAATAAATTCTGTTTTGTTTCCGCGAGGTATTAATTGCCATTATTTGGTGTAATTAAATGGTGACATACTACTTGACTCATTTCCATTGTCATTTTATCTTATTATATTGTTAAACATTTTTACCAGCCATTATTTATTTTTTTAGTAGGGCCTGACCTGACCTCGTCACTACTCTACCGAGGTTAGGCTTGGTACTTACTGGGTACCGCTGTGGTATACTTATACTATGCTTCTGCACATCTTTTTATGCAGATCCAGGTACATCTTACCAGTTCAGACATCAGTGAGTTACCGGTGTACGGAGACTTCGAGGTATATCTGCCAGCGTCCGCAGACTCCGGAGTCCCCTTCTATCATTATCATGTTGTTTCCTTATTTCTTTAGACCTTGATATACAGAGACATTGAGGATAAATTCTTAGAAGCTTGTGACTTATTTCTACCAGGTTTTGGGAGTTATAAATTATTTGATTTGTATTTTATTTATTTCAGATATTTATTATTATTCTGCATTGATAGACTTACCTAGTCTTAGAGACTAGGTGCTATCACGACCTGCTACGGAGGAAATTTGGGGTCATGATATTGAAGTTGTATGCAGGACCTTCCTCTGGACAGGAAATACAGAAGTAAAAAAGAAGGCTTTGGTGGCATGGAACCAATTGTGTTTACCTAAGACAGCTTGGGGTCTAAATATCACTTATGTACAAGTATGGAATAAAGTTGCAATCTTGAAACATTATTGGAACTTGTCTAAAAAAAAAGGACGGGTACATATTTATTATGTGAAAGGCGGGGATATAAGTGATGTGGATGCCAAAAATGCCTCGTGGACAATTCGAAAGATTATTAATGTGAAGAAATATCTAGAGAAGACAACCTTGAGGATAAAAGATGTTGTGGTAGATGGGGAATACTATATAAGGAGAATGTATAACATGCTTAGGGGGGACTTCCCTAAAGTGAGTTGGAAGAAGCTGATTTGTAACACCCAAGCAAGCCCAAAATGGATATTCATATTGTTCCTAGTGATACAAAAGAGGTTATATACCAAGGATAGGCTAATAAAGTGGGGTATGGGGACTGACTCTATTTGTGTAATGTGTGAAGATGAACAGGAGAGTCACCAACACTTGTTCTTCAAGTGCTGCACATCCGCAAAGGTGTGGATGCATATTCTGAAGTGGCTCGGCATAAGAAGATGTCCTATGGGATGGAGGGAGGAGATTAGTTGGGCTAGAGTGTAAGCTAATGTAAAGAACTCGCTGGCAGAAATCTATAGAATGAGCTTGGCTTGTACAGCTTATCACATATGGCAAGAAAGGAACTACAGAATATTCCAACAGAAGAAGAGGACACCAGAAGACATAGCAATATCAATTGTGCAAGAAGTCCATTGTCGAGGTAGCATGAAGTCAAAGTTGGGAAAGCACATACAGAAGTTAAATTTCTATCTGAGTCTGAGGAGTAGATTGAAGACGAAATAGTTATAGTTAGTTTATGACTTGCATGCAAAATTTGAGGTCAATCGGACTTGATTTGATATGTTCCGGCGTCGATTGTAGAAATTGAAAGTTTCAAAGTTCATTAGGCTTGAATCTATGTGTGATTCGTGTTTTTATTGTTGTTGGATGTGATTTGAAGACTAGACTAAGTTCATATGATGTATTAGGACTTTTTGATATATTTGGTTGAGGTCCCAAGGGGCTCGGGTAAGTTTCGGATGCCTAACGGATTATTTTTGGACTTGGCTTGATAGCTGAAGTTCTGGTTTCTGCAAGTTTTGGTTTCCTTCTACGCGATTACGTGAGAAGGTATGTGATCGCGTAGGGTTAATTGAGGGCTGTAGAGTTTTGTGCTTCGCGATCGCGTGAAGCGGGATACGATCGCGTAGCTTTGATATTTTGTGACTCGCGAACGCATGAAGAAGGTCGCGTTCGCGTAGAGTAACAGAGCAGAAGTGGAGGTCACGCGTTTGCTCTATGTGATCGCGTGAAGAGGGTGGCGATCGCGTAGAGCTGGGAACTCTGTGCTTTGCGATCGCATGGGGATATCCGCGATCGCGTAGAGTTAATTCTGGGCAACCTTATTTTGTTCTTCGCGATCGCGTGCCTTCGGCCGCGATCGCATAGAAGAAAAAGCCCAGGTAGAATGTTTAAGTTCTGCATTTTTAACGATTTGGAGCTCGGATTGAGGCGAGTTTTGGGAGATTTTCAGAGAAAAAATCGGGGTAAGTGTTCTTAACTCAATCTTGGTTAGATTACCCGAATCCATCACTGTTTTTAATAATTAATTGGTGATTTAAGTTGAAAAAATTTGAAAACCCTCTTGGATAGATTTGAGGATTTGAGGGTCGAATTATTATTGAAATTTAGTCATTTTAGTATGGTTAGACTCGTGGTTGAACGGGCGTTCATATTTCGTAACTTTCGTCGGATTCCGAGACGTGGGCCCCACGGACAATTTTTGAGTTAATTTCGGATTTTATTTAAAATGTAGTATTTTCTTATAGAATTGATTTTACAATTTTTGTTGACTGTATCGAATTAATTATGACTAGATACGAGTCGATCGGAGTCGAAAAATCGAGGAAAAGGCATACTACTTGGTTAAATTGGAGCAAGTCGAGGTAAGTGACTTGTCTAACCTTGTGTGGGGGAAATTTTCTCTAGGATTGGTATTGAAGTGATAAAATAAAATGTGTTGAAAGTCGTGTACACGAGGTGACGAGTGTGTACACGGGCTAAATGTGAAAGATTATGTCTTTAAATTGTGTAGATCGTTATTGCATATTAATTAAATAATTTTACCTTGTTATATTATTCATCATTGATTTAAATGTTTAAACTTTAAATTTGCTTGAACATTTTCTGCTAATTGTTTTACGTGTTTAGTTGAAACTTGGCTTCTTTTATTCTGTGCATTATTTGAAGGGTGATTTTCTTTAAATTAAATATTATTAATATGAATTATTTGACATTTTAAATTTGGTATTTAAGCAACGTACTAAAATTTTGAAATAATATTTTGTTGAATTATTTTGGCATGAGCCGTGAGCTCTTTATTGTGGAAAAATATCATTGTTGAATTATTTTGGCATGAGCCGTGAGCTCTTTATTATGAAAAAATATTGTTGTTGAATTATTTTGGCAAATTGAAATATTTGGGCACTTGAGGTGTAAATTGTGATATATTGTGATATTGATACGCATGCGGCGTTATAAGGTCTGGGTATTGAAATGCATGCGGTGAGATAAGGGTGGCTTGATACGCGTGGCTAGTAGGGGAGACTACTAGAGTCATGCGGTGTGATAAGGATGGCTAAAACGCGGGATGCTATTTCGGAAAAATTTTTTTCTTTAAAATAAGTTGTGAAGGCTCCCGCGGTGATATAAAGAAATTGAGATATTGTGAATTTATTTATGATTTAGGACTACGAGGCGGTATCTCGGGAGTGCCCTTGTTGATATTGATTTATGGCTGCAGTTGCCTTTGATTATTGTTGTGATTTTTCTTAAAGTTGAAAATAAATTCTGTTTTGTTTCCGCGAGGTATTAATTGCCATTATTTGGTGTAATTAAATGGTAACATACTACTTGACTCATTTCCATTGTCATTTTATCTTATTATATTGTTAAACATTTTTACCAGCCATTATTTTTTTTTTTAGTAGGGCCTGACCTGACCTCGTCACTACTCTACCGAGGTTAGGCTTGGTACTTACTGGGTACCGCTGTGGTATACTTATACTATGCTTCTGCACATCTTTTTGTGCAGATCCAGGTACATCTTACCAGCTCAGACATCAGTGAGTTACCGGTGTATGGAGATTTCGAGGTATATCTGCTAGCATCCGCAGACTCCGGAGTCCCCTTCTATCATTATCATGTTGTTTTCTTATTTCTTTAGACCTTGATATATAGAGACATTGAGGATAAATTCTTAGAAACTTGTGACTTATTTCTACCGGGTTTTGGGAGTTGTAAATTATTTGATTTGTAATTTATTTATTTCAGATATCTATTATTATTCCGCATTGATAGACTTACCTAGTCTTAGAGACTAGGTCCTATCACGACCTGCTACGGAGGAAATTTGGGGTCGTGATATTGAAGTTGTATGCAGGACCTTCCTCTGGACAGGAAATACAGAAGTAAAAAAGAAGGCTTTGGTGGCATGGAACCAATTGTGTTTACCTAAGACAGCTTGGGGTCTAAATATCACTTATGTACAAGTATGGAATAAAGTTGCAATCTTGAAACATTACTGGAACTTGTCTAAAAAAAAAAGGACGGGTACATATTTATTATGTGAAAGGCGGGGATATAAGTGATGTGGATGCCAAAAATGCCTCGTGGACAATTCGAAAGATTATTAATGTGAAGAAATATCTAGAGAGAGGCAACCTTGAGGATTGAAGATGTTGTGGTAGATGAGGAATACTATATAAGGAGAATGTATAACATGCTTAGGGGGGACTTCCCTAAAGTGAGTTGGAAGAAGCTGATTTGTAACACCCAAGCAAGCCCAAAATGGATATTCATATTGTTCCTAGTGATACAAAAGAGGTTATATACCAAGGATAGGCTAATAAAGTGGGGTATGGGGACTGACTCTATTTGTGTAATGTGTGAAGATGAACAGGAGAGTCACCAACACTTGTTCTTCAAGTGCTGCACATCCGCAAAGGTGTGGATGCATATTCTGAAGTGGCTCGGCATAAGAAGATGTCCTATGGGATGGAGGGAGGAGATTAGTTGGGCTAGAGTGTAAGCTAATGTAAAGAACTCGCTGGCAGAAATCTATAGAATGAGCTTGGCTTGTACAGCTTATCACATATGGCAAGAAAGGAACTACAGAATATTCCAACAGAAGAAGAGGACACCGGAAGACATAGCAATATCAATTGTGCAAGAAGTCCATTGTCGAGGTAGCATGAAGTCAAAGTTGGGAAAGCACATGCAGAAGTTAAATTTCTATCTGAGTCTGAGGAGTAGATTGGAGACGAAATAGTTATAGTTAGTTGAAGTTTGATTATACTAGAGTTGGGAATTATGTCAACTCTAGGGGTTTTCTGCTTTACTTGTAAATATTTTTCCCTGATAATAAAATTTGATAATTACCAAGAAAAAAAAAGTAATACTTTCCTAATTTTCATTTGGTACTCTATATCCATATCTATATATTATATAAAGTTAGGTCATAGCTAAAGTGACTTGATACTCTCTAATGCCAAGAGTCACATTTCTCTTTTTTCTCCGTTCTTCATTTTTTTTTCTTGACTTTTATCTTTTCTATTTTTCTAAAATTTTGAGTTCTTTTGACTATCCCCTTCACAGTTTACACGAATTTTTTTTTAATGTTAACTGTGAGAGATACTTTTTAATTTTTTTGTCATTTTTCTTTTTTTCTTTTTTCAAACTAATGTTTTTGATAGTCTATCGATGTTTTAAAATTGGAAACTTTTTCAAGTTATAATATTATATGATTTGCATATTTTATGTGCTCAAAATTATTTCTATCAATTTGAAGATGGTGATCTAGAACTATACGTGATCATCAATACTGTAGTTTTTGACATATTATCTATTATATGAGAGGTTAAGCCAGTTGAAGATATTAGCTCAAAATATTTAGTTATAATTTTCAGAGTCATTGCTTGCTTCAATTTGAATATTCTCATACTATTAGGCTTAGAAACTTCACTTACAATTTTCAGAGTCATTGCTTGCTTCAATTTTGTCAAATGATGACAAGTTAGAGAATTTTTTTTTTTTTTTTGCTTTTTGTGTAGAAAAATATATGTTAGGATCGAGAACACGGATAGTGCAAAATTTAGTCAAACAACGTTATAACGATAATAACAAAGACAATATAAGTTGATAACAGCGGTAATTAAAGCAGATAAAGAAAGGCACAAATTTAACATGGTTCGGTCAAAGTGACATACGTCCACAAGCGGAGAGGAGTAATTTTATTATACCAAGAAGAGTACAAAAGAGAGTACAAAATTAGAGTAAATACTCTAATTAATCTCAAATACCCCAAGAGAATAACCTCACAAGATCACTCCAAAGAAAGGGTTCACACTAGTATTTTCCAACACTCACTCTCTTAGAAGCACTAATAAAAGGAAAAGAAAATTGATCAAATAATCTCTGCCATGCAATGCATACTTTGGCTCCAAGGAAAAAATATTGCAGTCATCTCTTCTTGCAAATAGGCGCAAATAGGCTTATGCCTATATGAGATGGACCCCACTAGTCAAAATATATTATAAATCTTCACCTTAGCCTAATTTTGGCTAATATAGTAAATTTGCTCCACCCTCTCCACAAAAGCCCATATAGGCTAAATCATTCTTCATAAATAGCAATCAAGTTCAAGCAACTTGCCAACTGGAAGAGGCTTTATAAACATGTCAGTAGTATTTTCTCTAGTGTTGATCTTTTGAACAGAGACCTTTTTCATCAGCAATGCTTTTCCGGATAAAATGGTACTTGATATCAATATGCTTCGTCATTTGATGATACATCTGGTCTTTAGTCAAGTGAATGATACTTTGACTATCACAGAAAATGATAATATCATCTTGGTGTAAATTGAATTCAGCAAATAGACCCTTCAACCATAGATAAAGCTACTATGTGTTGTAATGTAGCTTTCCAAATCATACATGGAAACTAAGGCAAGCAAGATACGAATAGAGCTATGTTTAACAACATGTGAGAAAATATCATTAAAATCAACTCCGTGTACCTGACTATAGCCCTTTGCAACTAATCGTTCCTTGTACCTGGCACCATCAACCCCTGGAATGCCATTATTTTTCTTGAAGATCCATTTGCAACCAACAATTCTCTTTCTTGATGGCGGCTTCACAAGAGACCAAGTACCATTCTTGTGGAGAGACTCAATTTTTTCATTCATTGCAATCAACTACTTGGTTGAATCAGCACCAGAAATTGCTTCCCAAACCCACAGTGTTTACATAACTCCATATTTTCGGTACTTTGGCCACACAAGAGACCTATTTTGCTGAGGATGAAAAGACTTTTTTTACTCATATGCCCCAATCGCATATGTCAAAATTTGGTAATGTCAGAATCTGATTTATCTGATATTGAAACTGCAGCAGAACCTGTAACAGTAGATCCCAATATAATATACAATGTACCATATCTGCGTACTTTCATGACTACAAGAGCACCACAGGAAACTTTCAAAACACCACATTCACCTGTATAATTACACCCAAGAGATTCTAGAGTGCCCAAAGAGATGAGATTTTTCTTCAAGTCAGGAACATGTCTAACATTGGTGAGAGTTCTCACCGCACCATCGTGCATTCTGATTCGGACTGAACCTTTACCAATAACGTTGCAGGCAACATTATTACCCATCAAGACAGCTCCACATTCAACAGATTCATATGTGGTAAACAAATCCCGATTGGGATACATATGATAAGAACAACCCGAATCCAAAATTCACTCATTGTTAGATTTGAAACTATTATTAGTTGCTAAAAATATATTTCGTTCAGTCTCATCAGCAGCTACACTTGCTTCGCCAGCGTCAATATTTTTGTGCTCAATTTTCTTCTCTGTATGCTTTTCTTTATATTTTAACTTAAAGCATTCATAAATAATGTGGTATTTTTGTGATAATATTTGCACATGAAATTTCTGTATCTGGATCTTGACCTTGATTTAGGCCCCCAGCTACTTGAATCTTTCCTATTGAATCTACCTCTTATAAACAAGCATTCCCCTTGGTTCCCGCTAGTTTCCGGTAATATCTCTATCTATTTGTTCTTTTGATTTCAAAATAGATTTGATATCTTTATAAGAGATATCATCCTTTTCATAAAGTATAGTGTCTCTTATATGTTTAAATAATTGAGGTAAGGAAACAAGCAATAACACGGCTTGATCCTCATCTTTGATTCAACATCTATGTTACTCAAATCCATAATAAAAGAATCGAAAGTATCGAGATGTATAAATATAGAGGTACCTTTTGTCATACGAAAAGTCTAGAGTTTTTTCTTTAGGTAAAGTGATGTTTTATACTTCAATAGCACACAAGAGGGGGTGATTTGTGTGGTGCCCAATTTTCGCGTGCACTAAATTATCGAAGGACCTGGTTCTTCTATGTATTTCTTATACTATAATTGTGAAATAAATAATGCAGAAAGTAAAGAACACAAGGATTTTATGTGGAAAACACCATGCTCAAAAGGTAAAAAAACACGACCTACTACCCAGTAAGATTTTTTCCAAACACTTCACTATAACTCTGAGCCAACAATAAAGTTTACAAACTCTTGTAAACTTAAGGATTACCTCTAACCTTAGTAGTAACCAGCCACAGGCTGTTGCGACTGCTTCAAGTTAACTCTAACTTGAATAATACAACTAGAGTTTATAACCTCTTACATACTTAAGGATTAACTCTAACCCTTATAGCAACACGTCACAGGCTGTTATGACTACTTCAAGTTAACTCTAACTTGAAAGATACAACTCAGGTACCTAGTATAATTTGCTTCTAAGAAAGTTGAAAGGTACAACTCAAAACGCCTACTACACTTTGAACTAGAAATAAAGAAAGACACATAAAACTCTTTATGGAGTTGGTTCTTCAATCTGATTCATGTAGCTTCAGGATCGCACTCTTAAATCTCGCAGGAATTGCTCACAAAATGCCTTGCTATTTTGCTCTCAATTCGTGTTTAACTTCAGTATGTGTGCATCATCTGTAAAAGAGAACACAACTGATATATATAGAGTTAGTAAATAAAGATTAACTAGAGTTCTAATGCTTTACTCTTTCTTGGTGGAATAGTTCTAGTCGACTTCAACTTCTAACTATTCCCTTATCTTGGATAGAGTTCTCTTCAAGTAAGGAGTCCTGCTCCTTATGAAATATGCGACCTTTTCGTTCAGGGATTATCAGAAATAACCACTTATACTTACCTATTTCACGTGCATGCCTTTTGCTTGACTCTGTCTGTCACCTGTGTACACTATCCATGGACCTGGTTCATGCATGTGTTCCTTTGTCAATCATCAAAACCAAAACTGCTCAAGTCAACATAAAGCATGTTTTTTACTGTTCTTTTCAAATACAGGGTTTTCAGCTTTTCCCATATGTCTTTGGCTGAGCTTTTTGCGGCAACTCCACGCAAAACCTCAGTTGAAAGATTTAAAATGATACCTTCTTTTGCCTTTTTGTCTATGACGACAAACTCCTCGTCCGTCATTTTATCTGGCTTGTTCTCCTTTCCTTGCAGTGCCAAATCTAAGCTGTCTTGAATTAGGATATCTTTCATCTTTAATTGCCACATTCCGAAATTTACACTTCGATCAAATTTCTCAACATAAGTCTTTGTTAGAGTCATATTGACTACTCAAACAAAACCCGATAAAGCCAAATAATTTGTTAGGATCGAGAACACGGGTAGTGCGGAATTTAGCCAAACAACGTTATAATGATAATAAAAAAGAAGATATAAGTTTATAATAGCAGTAATTAAAGCAGATAAAGAAAGGCACAAATTTAACGTGGGTCGGTCAAAGTGATCTACGTTCACAAGCGGAGAGGAGCAATTTTACAATACAAACAATAGTACAAAAGTGAGTACAAAATTAGAGTAAATACTCTAATTAATCTCAAATACCTCAAGAGAATAACCTCACAAGATCACTCCAAAGAAAGCGTTCACACAAGTATTTCCCAACACTCACTCTTTTACAAGTGTTTTCCAACACTCACTTTTTAGTGCTTAGTTATGTAATTAATATTAGTACTCATTAGCTATACTTATTTTAGCATAACCTATATAGTATTTTTAGATTATGTTAATTTTTATTATGGCTTATTAATTAGCAATATTTGTTTTATGTAATTTTATTATTTTATCTTTGTTATTGAATATTTTAGTATAATGTTATGACTTATCTCATATTATTGTGTTAGTTTCTTGGAAAATACATTATATAGTTGTATTTTACTAGGACTTAAGAAATATTTGGAGTACAAGTTATATATTTTATGCTATGAAGACTTTACCGGAAAAAAACCCGAATACCCGAAAAAATCCGAAAAACCCGAGAAAAATCGAGATTGAAAAACTTGACTTTGTTGGTTTGGTTTGGTTTATAAATTTAAAAACCCGACACCATTAATTTGGTTTGATAATTGAAAAATCTGAACCGACTCGACCTATCTACACCCCCTAAGTACGATTATTGCATCAAATAATTACATCACCAGAAAGCAAGTTGTCAAGGTAAGGCAACCCTCCCCTTCTTTATAAAAAGCTTGTGAATACTTCTGGTTGAAATGCTAATGAAATAAAATAAATAAAGCCAAATATATATATGGCTTGTTCCTGTTGAACACTCAAATACTAACAACAGTGTACCTGGGAACACCATACGCTGACATGGCAAAAGAAGTGTTTCTTACCTTCCTTAAGCGCGTGAATTGAATCAAATGATAATATTTTCGTCTTTTTTCCTTAAGAACCTTTTTTTAATCTCCCGTCAGTACCCTTCTGCCATTGCCCACACCAACCTTCTTCTTCTTCATCCTTCTGCCACCAACACTCTTCCGGGAAACACCATTTTTGTAACAGGAAGCTAATACAAACGTAAAGTGTTTATAACAATAGCAATCGCTAAAGCAACAAGAGACAAAATATAAGCACTCACCGAAAGCTAGCAACGGGAAGCAGCAACATTCTTGCAAGTAAAAGACCCAAAATACTGAAAAACATTAAGGAAACAAAGGAGGAAAATAAGCATAGCAGAGTACATACCAAGCGAGTCTTCTTGGATTGAAAAGGTTAAGAAGAAGAGGTAAAAACACAGGAAGACAGAGAATCAGTTTTAATTACCATCCTTTATTTTTCACGAGCAAAAG
Organism: Nicotiana tabacum; assembly: GCF_000715075.1. NCBI lineage: Eukaryota > Viridiplantae > Streptophyta > Magnoliopsida > Solanales > Solanaceae > Nicotiana > Nicotiana tabacum. Next base: position 114,862,880 of record NC_134098.1, on the reverse strand, counting down.
TGAAACTTAAATCTACCTCAAATAAATGAAAGATTTGCCTGGTTAATGAGAACCCCGTTGATTTCAATAAAATTCACAAACACCCAATTGAGTAATGGAGATTGAAAAAACGAAAGGTTGAGATTTCGGAAATACTGATGCGGCCTTTTTCAGACCCAGGCGGCGACCACCATAATCACCAACTTCTTCTTCTTCAGATTCTGCCGCTTAGATTCCAACACCTTCTCCTTCGGATCCGGCCACGCCTTCTTTTTTTCAAATCTGACCTTTTCTTCTTCATCTTTGATAAAAATCTAAAAGAATGATGCAAAAAAATGTAGCAGACACAGCTCCTTTCTGCAGGTGATGGTTTCCCGGCGACCACCTCCTTTCTCTTTCTTATTTTTTGTCAGATTTTTTTCTCTAAATTTTGTCTCTTTTTTTCTTTTTGGTTGCTGGCATGTAATTTTTCTATTAGTCTAGTCTGCCACTTTAAAGGAGAGTGAGATTCACGCGTGTTGGTTTGGAATTGTTACATTTGTGTTTAATAAACACATTTTTGTTGGGTTGAAATGTCCGATGGGAAAAAGTCTTAGTTAGAAGTGTTTAACTTTAAGGGGTTGTCTATCTATTTGGCCAATAAATAAAATAGGTAGGTTGGACCAAATAATGAAAAATAAAATAAAGTTTTCAACGAACTAATCGGATAACTTTAGTGGAGAGTTAAAGATGAATAGAAGCAATTTAAGGATCAATGGATCGTTAGGAATATTGGGCTTTTAAGATATCAAATTAGGAGGGTCTTGTTTATCCCTTTGAACTTTACCAACGATAGAATGAAGGTTTTTTTAAATTGATATACACTATTTAAAATATTATTACAAAAAATATTTATATTTTGGTATTTATCCGATCTAAACACATTTTAGTTACAAAATATATACAATTTACCTTAAAAGGCCCCCAATCCATTATTTGTGCCTTTAATCAAGTGATTTAGTTACACTCTTTTCCTTTTTTCTCCCCTCTTCTCTTTCCTTATTTTTCTTCCCCCTTAATATACGATAATCTTCCTATACGTAAATCAATAATAACCAGCTTCTCAATATCAACATCTTTGTCTTTTTGGAAAAAAATATCTAAAATGTCACTAATTCCAGAATATTCATGGAACATAAATCGGAAACTTTTAGTCACAAGTCTTCGTTCTTGAAAACAAAAATACATTGCAAACATAAAAGCTAGTGAATTAACTAACTGGGTTCTTTGATATCAACCAAGGATACAGGTTTCATTTCTTCTTCTCACCACCTCCAGTGGCCCTCATCTTACGGAGAACACTAATAAGGATAAAATATTGAATCAGATTATAATACCAATCACCAAATATCCAGCGCCTCAATTTCACACTTAAAATTAGTCTGTTCACATTTTCATATTTTCTCTATAAATAAACAAGTCAAAAATCAGTACCAATACACACTTTTAAAGTTCACAAAAGAAGTTTCAATTTTATAAGAAAATAGATGAAAATGGCTTCAGATTCAGCCACTTCTCTATTCTTGACACTATTTCTTATTACACAAATATAATTTTTATACAAATTTTATACAATATGTCTTTTGTATATTTTATATCTGATTTATACATAGTGAAAATAAATTTCATACAACTAATTATATATTATACAACTTATCTACAAGTTATCTACACTTTCATACATTATTTCTACCCAGTTATATACAACTACAATATCATACAACTTAAATATAATTTTTATACAAATTTTATACAATATGTCTTTTGTATATTTTGTATCTGATTTATACATAGTAAAAATAAATTTCATACAACTAATTATATATTATACAACTTATCTACAACTTTCATATATTATTTCTACCCAGTTATATACAACTACAATATCATACAATTTAAATAAAAAATTTATACAATATTGTTCAACTTTCATACAATATTTAAATAAAAAATATATATAAATAACAGAATACAATTTTTATACAATTTTACTACAATTTCGTAAGTATAATGTATGTCATGTCTTCTTCTTCTTCTTCGAGTTTCAATCTGAAATTCAGCCAAAATCAAGTCTAATCTTCACCAAAACACCCTCAAAATTAAGATATAAACTCCAAACAATATTTCCAGTTGTTTGCAACAACACCCAATCCAAACAAATAATGATTTTTGAAAACTCAAATTCGAATTCAAAGCTTCAAAACTTTTTAATGGCTGTCAATGGTGGAACTGCTGCTCTCTTACTGGAATTAGGGCTGATTTTCGAAAGTATTTTCTTCTTCATTGAAAGTTAAGCAAGCAACAGGCGTTAATGGAGGTGTGTGGTAGAGTATTTAGAGCTTGAATCTATAAAAATGGAGAGGGATTTTTGAAGAAGAGTGAAAAAATGTAGAGAGATTTTTGAAGAAGAGTGAAAATAGGCATTAATGGAGGGAATTATTGAAGATACGTGGGGGGTGGAGAGAGAAACGCGGGGGGGGGGGGGGGGGGTGGAGGGATAGTATATTTGTAAAAATTTCTAGAATGAAAGTGGCACTAGTATTTTTGACTTTGAACTTCGTCATAACATATGGGAGTGCGAAAAAAAATATATGCGAGACAATCCACACAGAGATATGTGAAAGTTGAATGTAACATTTTTCATCAATTCTACTTTATTTATTTTATAAATTTTGGATAAATCGCATATGATTTAGTGGAATTGCATGACGTAATTGCTCACAGTAATATGCCTAATTGCCTATGGTAGTATTTCAGTAAGAGATGGTACAATATGCCTTAGTAATTTTGTGTCTTCGATAATTTCAATTCGTACTCAAATTAATGAATACAATTTATAGTTTTTTGTTATATTTTGATGCACTTGCATGCCTTTTTCTTATACGTGAGCAGTAGTCCGTTCGAGAACTTGAGTTGATCTTAATTGGTGAACCAATTCTACTCGAACATAGGATAAAACATCAATTACTTTATTTGATATAGACTATGAATCATTCTTGAGTTTATGTGACTAGATGATCAGAATTATTGAGTTCGTAAGTAAATCTTTTAGGTCAAATGTCTAAGCGATCGAGTGTCTGTCTCCACGACATCTAAACACTAACAAATTATTTGTATTATTTTAAAGATAAAAAAATTATTTTAGTATGTTTTTTCTTTGTATTAAAAAACAATGGTTTTATATTTTTCTTTAGGATAATAATTGTATTAAGCTTGAATGTAAATTTTGAATAATTATGAAATATTGACCAATTCTTACCAAACGATACCAACTGACTTCGGCCGGAATATATAATACTACATCATAAATAATGCTAATAAGTTAATATATTGACCAGAGTCGGTCGAAAAACTGGAGAAATAAAATAAATATAAACTTAAAACAAGATTCTAACCGATGTCGGTCAAAAATTCTAATTATTTTTATAATTTAAATATGATTTATATATTTATTCATGTTTGACCAAAGTTTGACTTCAATACCTGAAATTAATCGCTAAACTGAAAAATATTTTTCAGGTTTAATTATCCGGCCGATTTCGGTTGGAAATTGTCAAGATTATTTAATTTATCTTTTATTATCTACACAAAATTAAAGTTTGACTATATACCGACCGATTTCAGTCGGAATAAATTGTAGTTCCCGGGTTTTGGCGATAATCGACCAAATTTGGACGGTTTAATTATTTTTTTTTTTTTTAAAAAGGAAACATTATTTTGGCCCTTTCCAACCGAATATGGACGGTTTCTTGGACGGTTTACTCTTCGACAGATTTCGATCCGAACTTTTTTTGGGGAATTTTCTAGTAATGAATTAAAAAGGACAAAAAGAGAAGGAACATGGTCTCGTTTAATAATTAAATTTGACTTCGTCAAAATTGCATATTTATTTAGAAGAAAGCGCAGAGTTTTGCCGCTTTTACTATTAGCCAGCAGGGTGCTTCCATCTCCGTCCTCACAAGGATCAAAATAATATAACAGAAAGAATCATAAGTAGTAGAGAGGTAGCTGCTTTAGAAAATTAAAGATAAATAAATATGAAAAATGTAAGAATGAGACAAAAACTTAAGGGAAAAAACGCAAAAGAAGAAAAAAGATGATGGAGATTTGGAGATAGTCATGAGCCGATGCACACTATTTTTAAAAAAAAAAAATTAAAAGGAGTTCAACCAATATTTAGCAGCTTTTTTGTTTCTGAGCAATGGAAATTTTAAGAAAAATGATTTGGGAATTGCTTCACTAATACTTTCTACATTGAGTAATATACACGATAATAAAACGTTTCTATTTCAGAAAAACCATCAAAAAGGAAGATGATTATCGAATTTAATTTTCAGAATTTCATATTCTTTAATTTCTTGAATTTTTTTGTGGCCTTCTGTTTGTTGATTTTCCTTTTGACGTACACTTACAATAATACGTACTGAAACAATGCCGAGAGCAGGCCAACTAGCTACCAAAGCCGGCAATGACATATCACTTACATTCTTGGAGAAAAGACACAGACACAATATTCCTATGAAACTCTGACAACCGAAAGCCATTTGCCCATTTTTTGGACAGTCACTATCTCTATCATATTCTAAATCGTAATAGTTGTCAATTAAAAAGAACGACTAAAGAAAACTTTTTAAACCCTAGCTGAACATAACATTAGCTTCAAAGTTCAATCTCATTGTTATATTTCTCGCTTATTGTTGCTTCATTACAACAATAACAACTATACCCCAATCTCAATCAAGATGCATGCAATCTGTTATATGAACTCTTATCGATCACATTGCTTCATTTAAGCTCATAGCAGTTGAATCGAGCTCTTGCAAGGGACACTATCACTTATGGGACTTCCCTCAAATCTAGCACCAGATGAGGCAAGTCCAGAATGGATGAATAAAGGTGACAACGGGTGGCAGCTCACGGCTGCCACCTTAGTCGGGCTCCAGTGTGTGCCCGGCTTGGTCATCCTCTATGGTGGCATGGTAAAGAAAAAATGGGCAATCAATTCAGCATTCATGGCACTCTATGCCTTTGCTTCTGTTCTCATATGTTGGGTAGGATGGGGCTACGGGATGTCATTTGGTGACAAGCTTGTAGCCTTTTGGGGAAAACCGTATGTTGCCTTGGACGAGAAGTACCTTCTCGGACAAGCATTCTTGGGGTACTTACCCACAGCAAGTATGGTGTTTTTTCAATTCGTTTTCGCGGCGATTACGCCAATCTTGATCGCTGGGGCGCTTCTTGGGAGGATGAATTTTATAGCTTGGATGTTGTTCGTGCCTTTGTGGCATACTTTTTCGTATACTATTGGGGCATTTAGCATTTGGTGTCCAGAAGGGTGGCTGTCCAAGCTAGGAGTGATTGATTTTGCGGGAGGCTATGTTATTCATCTTTCTTCTGGTGTAGCTGGTTTCACTGCGGCTTATTGGGTAAGTAATTAATTTAACGCAAGACCATGGACTTAACTCCCCCTTTCTATCCGTTTTTCAAAAGTTGATGTTCTCATAACTTTCTAGTTTGGTTAATATATGATAAAGTTTTTCATGTTAAAAGCAAATAATCCCAGATGTATTCCGGTAAATATTATAGCTTGGTGCTTGACAAATGGACATAAAATAAGCATAAGACTTAAATTACCAGATAGACACTTGATTTCACTTAAGTTATGGCTGATGTGTTTTGTGTAAAATAACGCTATGATATTGAAACTACCCAAATAAAAAAAAAAGCACAAATACCATCCACTTTGTATCTGAAAAAATTGAAAAAATAATTAAAGAATAATGACATAGACTTTATAAATAGCAGTAGATTTGAAGGGAAAAAAAGTGAGTTTCAGACAGGTTTAATCTATAATCAATTCATACACCTTTCATAATAACAAACAAACAACAAACCCAATGTAATCCGACAAGTAGGGTCTGAAGAGGGTAGTGTGTACGCAGAACTTACTTCTACCTTACGAAGATAGAGAGGCGCACCTTATATAATCATATTATAAAATAGTTCTTTAAACTGGAGTATTAATCTTGAAAGTTTCAACTCTCCCTAGATTATTCAGAATCTTACTTTGAGGTGATCTTTTTATCCTGATCAAGACTTGGAACATTCCATGGCAATACTAATCTTAACAGGTAGGGCCGAGACTGGACAAAGACAGAGAGAGGTTTCCACCAAACAACATTCTGATGATGCTGGCCGGCGCTGGCCTTTTATGGATGGGTTGGACTGGGTTCAATGGTGGAGCACCTTATACAGCTAGCACCGACGCCTCGCTAGCCGTATTGAATACACATGTCTGCACTGCCACCAGCCTCCTTACCTGGCTGGTCCTAGACATGTCTGTCTTTGGCAAACCCTCTGTAATCGGAGCTGTTAACGGCATGATCACTGGCCTTGTTTGCATCACCCCTGGTGCAGGTGTGTTCTCCGTTGCCTTAGATAAGTTTAAATTTTGTACACTGACAGTATATAATGAATATGCGAACCTAGAATATAGAGTAATAACCTGCTATCCGTACACATAACTTAAATCCAAGATAGACTCGAGAGATTTTTTTCTCCATTCCAGATCCAGACTAACCGGTACATTCACCTAATACAGGAGTTGTTCAATGTTGGGCGGCCATCCTGATGGGCTTAACTTCAGGAAGTGTACCGTGGTACACAATGACAGTCCTTCACAAGAAGATCAAGTTCTTAAGGCATGTCGACGATACTTTTGCCGTCTTTCATACCCATGCCCTAGCTGGAATTTTAGGAGGTATTCTCACTGGTTTTTTCGCTGTGCCAAAGCTCTGTCGGCTATTTTACCTTGTACCTGGATGGGAAAGGTATATCGGCCTAGCCTACGGTCTGCAGACAGGCCGGACCTCAGCTGGGCTACGTCAAATGGGAGCTCAACTAGCTGGAATCGGATTCATCGTATGTCTAAATATTGTCATGACAAGCTTGGTCTGCTTGTTCATCAAGTTGATTGTGCCTCTTAGGTTGGAGGAAGAGGTGTTGCAAATTGGAGATTATGCTATCCATGGAGAGGAAGCATATGCAGTCTGGGATGATGAAGAGAAGTATGAGAATACCCAGGTGAATTCTGCATATGATGCTGATGAGTATCCATCAGTTGTTTCAAAGACTATGAGTGAATTCCAAATGGTATGAAAGTGCTCTCTATGGCTAGGTTGCAGTATAGTTTGCTGCTAGCCTGAGCAGAACTTCTGTGTTCTTTCGTCCTAAGATATGTTTGTAAAGAAAGTTTTGCTTTCTGAAAGGTGAAACTCAACAGTAGTTATTATACGGTAGAACTGAAATTGGTGTCTACCCATTATAAATGTTTTTACCCAAGAAACACATTGCACGGACCAATTTGGTCTTCGTACATTTGGTAGCAGGGGAGAAACAGATGAAATAGAGTCAGAAATGAGGAAATTGTCCACAACCATAACATCGTAATCACTTTTGATCAATCATTTAAAAAGACAGATATGACGTACGAATACAATCTTCAAAACATTACAAGTTCTAACAAACAGAAAGGCCTATGTTACACTCCATTCGAATGAAATATTGTCAAATTAAAGAGAAAGCAGAACTTTCACCAAGCATTCACATCTCACTCTCATAAACTACTCAAACAGTTCCCCTGATCTCAAATTATAGTAACTGGAAATTAATTCAACATCTTTTTCAACTACAATTTCACCATGTAAGAGTGTTAATAGCCATCATAAAAATAGGAAAACCTACAATGACATAAGCATAAAAGGAGAAAATAGATTTACTTGCGCTTCTTGGATTTTACAGAGGGCTCCTCAGAAATTTCACCATCATCTTCTGAAGAAAATTCTTCTGGTTCATCAGGGACCTCATTTGGAACATTATGCTTGGTAATGTAGTCCTTCAGTATAGTCATGCTTTGCTCTTTCATAGAGATCAATTGCTCAGAAAGAATCCCTTTACAAACCTCGACAGAGTGTGTTTCTGTTCCAAGGCGGAGTGTGGCTTTCACTTGAGGAGGGGATAATGCTTCTTGCGTTTGAGCATCCATCATCATATCCTATGTTCCTGCATCATTTCAGTCCTCACCTCAATCCAGATTATTTAGTATCACCAATCAAAAGAAGAAAAAATAAGATTATTGTGTGTGCTGTGAAAGTTAATATTCGAGCATACATCCCATATAAACACTCAACAAAGATATATATTCAAGCATGTGCGCATATTGCAAGTGCATGGCTACCTTAGATGAAACACTTAAGCACTGAGTCCATCTAAATGGGGCATTCTTCTTCATTCAAACAAGTTGCATAATATAAATGCAAAATGGCAAACATACCATAAAAAGTTGTTAAAAGGAGTAGAAGGTGTTTCACATTCTGTGTCACTGATGCCAAATCCCTTCTTGTGGTCCAGCCTTCACACACTGGCCCAAACCCGTGGGAGGTGGTTAGGGGTGGCAAAACTAACCGAAACCCATTTGACCCGCCCAAACCCGCACAAATTTTAATGGATTTAGGCTGGCACAGTTTTGAAGATGGAAGATGGGCTATTTTGGGCTAGCCCAAGTTAGCTCATCACAAATCATCAGCCCAAATGGACCCATGATGATGCCCAACCTTGACATATGGAAATGCTCAATCTTAGGGTTCGTTTGGTTCGCAGACAAAGTTATCCTGATAATCCCTTGGATTATTCAATCTTATTACCTTGTTTGGTTCATTGGATTAAAAATAGAATATCCTGTATACAACCCAAAATATGTATTTGGTTTAAAGGTGGACAGTCTCTACCCCAGGGTAGGGGTAAGGTCTGCGTACACACTACCCTCTCCAGACCCCACATGTGGGATTATATTGGGTTGTTGTTGGTTTAAAGGTGGACAGACTTGAATAAAATTGTATTTCCTGTTTTAACCTTGGATGTTTCATTGCTTATACAAACAACATTTTCTTAATAATTCATAATTAAGTTAAGGGGTAAAGAACATGATCAGATTCATAATGGCAAACAATTTACGCGTTCCTAATAATAACTGGGAAAGGATGGAATATTATATCATGTACGTATCATAAGAATCCAGTTAGTAATATTCCTTCTTCAACTTTGAGTTGGATAAAATAATTTCTTTGGAGCTAATGCTTTTTGGCTGCCCTGGATATTCTGAAACATTTACTCATATTACCTGTAAATCATTTTAATATTTTCAGCTGTAATTTTATTTATTGTTTATTAATTACCGAGACATCTTTTCAATAATTAAACCAACAGGTATTTGATAATGACATAAAAGTGAGAGGAATAACTCTTACAACCTAAGAAAAAGTATATTGAAACTTGAACTAAAAGAACTCGTCGAATAATGTATTTAACTAATTGTTGTTGGCAAAAAAGGACGGACACTGGGCTACTTTTGAGGTACCGCAATATAATTCACAACATATTGCCCTCTATAGCATGGAGTAGCGTGAGTATGGACTTGATCCAAATGAACTTTGGGCAGGGTTGGGTATTAGCCCATTCATTTATTCAGCCTACCTTGACTCGCCCAACTTCAGCCCAACTAGCCCATTTGCCACCCCTAGAGGTGGTCTTATATTACAAATGAAGGAAAAGGAAAAAGTAGAAAATATTCCTCCACTATGAAGGATAATTGTTTCTGAAGAGGCCTGAAGGAGCAGGGCTTGGGAAGGTTGAAGGTCCCAGAGGATAATTGTGATACTTAAGTTTACCTTAATGATCTTTTCCCTTCAGTATTAACCATTTCTTCTCATTAGACCACAAATACAAACCAGAAACTCGCCAAACGCGAACCAAAACTTCCCCCTTTCCCTATACAGATAACATTTTCCCTCGACGCTAGCCTAGACTCGTCACATTTCATTGCCAAGAAGGTTAAGAATAAATATCTGACAACTTCAAACAATAATAGTGCACTGGAGTTAATTGTAAACTATGTTATATGAACTCGCGGGCAACTATGTATCCAGCATCAGTATGGATAAGTACACCACCCAATTTTCTCAATTATTAGCCATTTTGCCGTGTATTTTGAAGGGTTAAAACGAAGTATCCATACCCATGTCATATACATGGAAAATCTATTATCGTCATGACTGAGCCTAAAATCAAATTCCACTAAATATTTACTATTTCACAGACATCTACTAATCATTATCCACGTTGCAGAAAACGTATCTCAAAAAATTCCCAGTTCCTAAATTACATCTTAAAAAAAGGAAAGAAGGATAATATCAGTCAAATAAGTTAAAGAAATATGAATTGAGCGATTATAGGTTTCTTGCGTTGAAGCAATTTGTGCTTACAGATTAGACGAAGATTTACCTGATTGAAAGTGGCGTTTGGGAGCTACAGAGGCGGCAGAGGAGAGTGATATGCGGTTAGCCGAGTAGCGGGTTGGGGATTTGGGGGGAATTTACTAAAACAAAAAGTTATTTTTTGTTATGAAATATTATATTATGCATCCGAACTCCTAAAAAAAAAAGTAACTCCTACTGCTTTTCTCTTTCAACCTAGCACTACTTCTTACTATTATTATTGTAACTCTTAAACCTCCATAATCCACTACATGATATTCCCCAATGATCTCAATAATTAATATTATGTTCATGACATCCCCTAATATTACCTCAATATCATTCAATAAATAGAGAGTTCGGACATCACATTATACACACTTGAATACATGAAAAAAATAAAAATCTCTCTATGTATCTTATTTTTTCTTGTTTTATATTGTTACTTTGAGCTAAGTTTTTTAATACGTTATCAGCACGATTTGCTATTTTATCTACACTTCCTACAAAAGATAACAGAATTGTAGAATTAGCTTCGTTGAGGTCTTGACTTTTGTTAGTGTGTTATATAGAGTTCATCCTTCAATAGTTTTCATGTTTTGTGACTATTCTTATACCACACTTATATGGCCATCAAACAGTAAGAATTACCCTCTACTGATCATTCTAACGGTACGAACAAGGTATGCACATTTCTAATAAATAAGTGAGATGAGGTATATATGTTTGACCAAAAAATATAGACTTTTAATTAAACTAATTTATTTTATATAAAAAAGATTAAACCTAATTAATAGTAATATCCCCAGATTTATAACTAGTCAACTCAAAAAAAATCAAATTGTGTTGGCGGAGGATTAAATGCAAGGCACATTCAATGTTTCCAATTCATTAATGATAGACGAATCTCAAATAGAAGAAATAATATTAAATGGCATTAACGTAAATAAGGAAAATAATTCACCCAATATAGAATGAGGTGGATGATTCCTCTCTCTGACATTGACGAATGATAGGCATATACTATAATATTGGAACTATTCTCGAATATGATGGAAAAGTGTGGAATAATATGTAAGCGAATCTTCTCAGAAAGATAGTGTTTGTATCTTTTTTAGAGAGAAAGTCTTCTTCTCAAATAGTATTATTATCAGTAAATGTTACATATTTTTCCCCCTATCTCTCTTTCTATTTATATGGGTCATTCCCCAGTCAACCCTAAAAGTACATACACCAAGAATATTCTCCTGAATATTTTATTACTAAAAACTGGCCGTTAGCACTGCCTTTGATACTCGACCTTGGTCGTTATTGATTACTCGGCTCCTAGCCCCGCTATCTACTAATCGACCTCGGCCATATCGCTTTTCATGATACCGCTCCATGCTAAATTCTACCGAGGTAGATTTTGACCCATACAGTTAGTCCCTCCGCTTATTGAGGTCGACCCTGGGCGACCTTGATGAGCGGACTCTGTTAGTTAGGGTTGAGAAGTTTTATGCGAGCAGGTCGAGTAGTAGCGCTTCGGACGGGAAGGAAACGTGGCCTTCTGTGAGCCACAACCTAGGGTCACATCGTTTCGGAGTGACGTCATATCATCATGCGTCATTATTACGCGTTTTTCCGATACCCTATATCGTTTCCCGCGCTTCTACCATTTCGATTCTTGAGTTGGGCAACGATGGTTTGCTTCCTCGATATTGATGCCCTAACTCTTATAAACGGGGATACTCAATCCTTCGATTCACTCTTTGCATTCTAAAAATCGGATTCTCATATCTTCTTCTTCCTCAATCAGAATCTATGCTTTCTTTGACCTTACTTCATACTCCTGCCTTCACTGATTTCGGTGGTTCTTGCTACTCGACTCTTCTGCGTTTACATCCTCTCTATCCATAAACCAAAATGGTTAATGCATGTTCCAATTCTGGGGGGATATCTGACCCTGTTCCTTTGGTAGTGCGCATGCCTCCCCTATGGCAATGGGGCTGCCATTGTTGCAGAAGATGAAAGCTTTCCTACGGTGGAGGAAATAATTCCCCGTAGCGAGAAGGCTAGAACTGACTTCTCAAAGCTGCTCGAGGATGATCCTGAGGCTGTAGAGTCCAAGATGGACATAGCTGCTCTTGCTAATTTCAGGGCGAAGTTCAAAATTCCAGTCCACACTGATCTAGTCCCGGCTGGATGCGATGTGGTGCAAATTCATCGCCCTGGATATTGCGCTTTCTACACATATCAATTCTATGTGGGCTACTCTTTTCCCATTCTTACATTGGTAGAGGAATTCTGCCCTACTATGACGTCTGCCTGACCCAGCTTTATCCTTATATCTACAAGCTCATCCTCATGCTGATGAAGTACACGGAATTGGCTAGTTGCGGGGTCTCTCTTCGCCACCTGATACATCTCTTCGCGTCGAGTTTCCATAGAGGGACGATGTTGCACCTTCGCCATCGTGGAGGAAAAAGTTTGGTAGTAAAGATGGATAATAAAGCAAATCATCGATTCTGGTTTAATTACTTTTACGCCAAGTCTGATGACGTGGTGGCGAACGCAAATGGATTTCCTGATGCGTGGAATTACGCCCGTAAGTATTTTCACTAAGTGCTCATTTTGCTTGTTTTGGTCATAGTCTAACCGTTCTGTCCTTTTCTCCTTCAGCTGAGACCGAGCCCCCTCATTTGGTCGTGGATATTCACGATTGGGTCAGCCAGATCTTGCCTCACACAGTGAGAATTCGTGGGTGGCCGACCTTTTTCCAAAAGTTTGGGCCCAAGCTTTTAGCGACCGGTGAGTTTGTCCGTCCGTATTCGTATACAGTGACTTTTTACATATGTCGTCCTGACTTTGTGGTCGCGTGTTCGTCATGACTTTGAGAGTTGTCATTCTAATCACTTTTATAGACCGAGGGTCTTCGAAGAGGCAGAAAGCTCCTGCTCTGGCATTCCGTAAGAGGAAGGCCATTTCTGTTCCTGCTGCTGCGGTGAGACCTGCTCGGTCGTCGGCTACTGCGGTGGGTATTTCCACTTCCCCTATGCTTCATCTAGTTGATGAGGAAGATGAGGAAGGATCGTCACCGAATGATGATAATCTGCTTCCCCGCAAGAGGTGATCCGTCAATATTGGCGATAGAGGTGTCCGTGTGGGGAGTTCGGTGATGGAGGGCTTTGTCATCATAGAAACGACGACCATAGATCTCGGAGTTGTATGAGTTGCTGTCCATGATCCCGCCGTTATTGGGGACCAAGGGATATGCGTTACTCCTTGAGGTCGGAACGGGGTTTTGAAGGGTTGTCGGCGTGAGTCCCTGATGCCTTGCAAGAGGGTGAGACATCGACCTCGTTACCAACCGAGGACCCTTCCTCTTGGGTTGATACTAAGGGAAAAAGTGTTGCCGAAGAGGATTATGAGACGGGCTTCGGTTAGGATGATGGGGGAAGGACTTACCCGACTTGAGGTGAGGTTGGAAGGGAGCACGCGGACTATTGCAATCCCTCTGGATCGGGATCTATTAGTTGACACGGAGGACGTGGTCCCTTCTCTTGGTCCACTCTGTTCCGATGTGGAGGGTAAAACCCTCGAGAATCTGAAGGATTCCACTTTTTCGAAGAGCATAGCCGGCCTTGCTCTTAGGGTATGTTTGGTATTGTTTCCATATTCATTTTTCATGTCGATTCTGAGTTTGTTCTTACCCGCTCTCGCTTTCTTTTCAAACCGTGATCTTGGAGATTGAAAGTTCCCGTCGAGAGGAGAGGCGTAAGGCCATCTTCCAAAAGATAGAGTGGAAATATCGCGAATATCGTGATAAGCACAAAGAGCTTTGCCGGCGACTTGGTGGTAGTAGCAACTTTCGAGCCCTTTGAAACGAGCTAAAGGAGAAGGATGACGAATTGATGAAGGTCATTGGAAAATATAGTGAGCTCGAGGGGGCGTTGAAGGACAAAGAGGAGGAGCTCGAGGTGAGTAGGGGGGTCGAGGCCCAATGCACCGACCTTCAAGTCCAGGTGGTCTCGCTGCGTGCCGAGCTGGAGGAGTGTCAACTTCGAGCGGCCGTTTTGAGTGGCGAGGTCGCCAAGAAGGTAACAGGTTTGGAGAAGGCAGAGTCGGCCTAGTTATCAGCTATGCGTAGAGCGGCAGATTTAGAGGACATGATCCGTGTTATCCGTTCTGAATAGGATTGCACCATGGAGACGGCTAGGCTCAAAGAGAAGCGACTTGATGAGCAGATTGGGGAGTTAGAAAAAGAGGTTGCAGACCTTATTGATCGAGTTGTTGCCCTCGAGGCCGAAAAGGCACAGTTACTGGCGCAACCGTCCTCATCCCGTACTACTTTTCCTGATGTTCCTCAGGATCTGTATGAGGAATGGATTCACGCCGAGGCCCAGCTGGATATATTCAGCGATTTGATGGGGACGGGGGCTGTTTCGGAAGCCGACTTAGAGAATGCACATACTAAGGCACGTGAAGCTCGGTTTGCTTGTTGCTATGACCCCACTACACCACAAGCTGGTGATGCTGAGGAAGACGTGGAAGGGATTGAGCAGGATGCCTGGTACGAAGATGAGTATCCCGACGGCGACGGCGATGGTGGAGAGACGGGTGGAAATAGCACTGCTGAGTTAGGTAGCGCGTAGTTGCTTTTCTTTCTTTTGCTTGTAATTCTTGTACATACTTTTGTTGGCATCTGCTTTAGCCTTTGTAAGGAATATATTTGAAGTATGAAATGTCATTTTCGCTGTTTCGTATCTAATTCTTTTCTTTATGTTCGGGCTTGCACATTTTTTTGTTTTGTTTTGTTGTTTTAATCATAAAAATTTGATTTTGGTCATGGATAGGTTTTAGTAGGTGTTAATTCGAACGAGGTCGAATGTAACATGTATTAAGTTGGTTCGAGCGAGATCGAATGTGAGTTGATTCGATCGAGGTCGAATGTGAGTTAATTTCATTCGACCTGGCTCGAATGTGAGTTGATTCGAACGAGGTCGAATGTGAGTTAATTCGAACGAAGTCGAATGTGAGTTAATTCGAACGAGGTCGAATGTAAGTTACTTAATTGTGGCAGGGGGCCGGGTAGATATTGAGGCAATGTTGCTCTGGCAAAAATAGGGCGAACATCATACATTTGTGTTTTGCTCATATACTTGGAGAAATTTACATGTTTTTCGGGCTGACATTCCAGTCCCAGTCTATCTAGTCCCTTCATTGGGTGACCTGGAGACGTGTTGAGAGGTTGGGCAATGAACTAATCATCCAATGTTTCTTTTCGTTCGTATTTTGACTTGAAGTGTCCCCCTTGTCGCCTCGTTAAAAACCTCCTCTATAAAACCCGATTGGGACAAAACTCAAGTGAGGGAAAAAGAGTACGACTTGGAGGACGTTTTTTCTTAAAAGTTGAAGTACTTGAGGTGGGCGACGTTCCAGTTGTTTGGCAGCAGTTTTCCTTCCATTGTTTCTAGCTGAAATGACCCTTTATTTGCTGCTGCCATGATTTTGTATGGGTCATCCCAATTCGTCCCTAGTTTGCCTTCCTGTGGGTCTTTACTTGCTTGTGTTTTGGCCTTGAGCACGTAGTCCCCGACTTTGAGTTGTCTGATCTTGGACTTTTTGTTATAATAGTGTTCTGCCTGCTATTTTTGGGCGACCATCCTTATGTAGGCCATATCTCTCTGTTCTTCGGCTTCGTCGAGCTCTTGCCTTCTGCTTTCATCGTTCCTCGACCCGCTCTCATGGGAGTATCGCAAATTGGGCTCTCCGACTTCGACTGGTATTACCGCATCAGTCCCATAGACTAAAGAGTAGGGTGTCTCTTATGTGCTCGTCTTTGGCGTTGTGCAACAGGCCGAAAGCACTTTCGGTAATAGCTCCGGCCATAATCCCTTGGCGTCCTCAAGCATTTTCGTCATGATGTTCAGTATTGATTTATTGGAGGATTTAGCTTGCCCGTTGCCCCGGGGTGGTATGGTGTGGAGAGTATTGTTTTGATATGCCACTTCTCAAAAACTCCGGCGATCTTTTTTTCCAGTAAATTGGGGTCTGTTATCGTAACTGATCTCTTTGGGGAGACTGAAGCGGCACACAATGTTTTTCTATATGAAGGCGATCACTTCCTATTCGTGTATTTGGGCGAATGCTCCTGCTTCTACCCATTTAGAAAAATAGTCAGTTAAAACCAAAAGAAATCGTACGTTACCTTGCCCCGTAGGGAGGGGGGCCGATGATGTCCATTCCCCATTTGATGAAAGGCCAAAGGGAGGTGACCGGGTGGAGATGCTTGCCCGCTTGATGGATCATTGGGGCGTATTTTTGGCATTGTTCGCATTTTTTCATGAAGTCTGCGGCCTCTTGTTTCATGGTAGGCCAGTAGTAACCTGCCCGTATGAGATATCTGACCAGAGCTCGATTGCCTGAGTGACCTCCGCAGTGGCCTTCGTGGACTTCTTCTAGGACGCGCTGCGTCTGATTTGGGCTTAAGCATTTCACTAGGGGGCGCCATACGTCCTTTTGTATAGGTCATTGTGAATGATGTTGTACCTGGCCGCTTGCATCCGAAGCTTCTTGGCTTTCTTTTTATCATCTGGGAGTATGCCTTCCTGTAAGTATGTAACAATACGGTTGCGCCAGTCCTTACCTTGATTTGATCTATCGATGAGTGGAGGAGGGTGACCACGTTTCCTTCTCTGGTTATGCTTTTAGTTGTTGCCGCTAATTTGGCGAGGTCGTCTGCTTTGATGTTTTATGCTCGAGGGATTTGGTCGAGCTAGCACTCATTAAACTCGGGCAGTAGTTTGCAGATCTCGGCCTGGTATTTTTGTAACCTTTGCTCTTTGATCTGGAAAGTCCCTGTGACTTTGTTGATGACGAGTTGAGAGTTGCAGCGTAGGATGACCCGCCTCGCCCCGTACTTGTGTGCTAGCCTTAACCCTACAATCACGGCCTCATACTCGGCCTCGTTGTTAGTCATGTCCGGGCACCTTATGGACTGGCGAACCACTTCGCCTGTCGGGACTTCGAGCACAAGTCCCAGTCTGACCCCCGACACATTGGAAGCACCGTCGGTGTACAAAATCCATAGATCTTGTGTTCACGGAGAAGTGTTATTTTTGCGCTGAAATCGGCGACGAAGTTGGCAAGGACTTTTGATTTTATCGTCGTCCGCGGTTGATATGTGATATCATGCTCACTTACTTCTATGGCCCACTTGGCTAACCTGAATGATAGCTCGGGCTTATGCAAAATACTTCGCAAGGGGAAAGTTGTGACTACCGAGATGGGGTGGCACTGAAAGTAGGCTCTAAGCTTTCGTGAAGCTACGACCAAAGCTAGGGCCAATTTTTTGAGGTGGGGATACCTCGACTTGGCATTGATTAAGGTTCTGCTAATGTAATAGATGGGGGATTGCGTACCTTTATCTTTTTGAACCAGGGCTGCACTCACCGCTACTTCAGATACGGCGAGATAAACAAGAAGGCGTTCTCCCAGTTCCGCTTTGGAAAGCAACGGTGGTGACGATAGATAAGCCTTTAATTCTTCAGAGCTTGAACACATTCAGAAGTCCATACTGGAGGTCGTTGTCTTTCTTAAGTATGCCGAAAAACTTATGGCATCTGTCAGATGATCGCGAGATGAATCTCGACAGGGCGGCGATACGGCCGGTCAGCCTCTGAACCCGTTTTTTGTCGGTTAAGTGCTCTAGTATTCCTTTTATGGCTTTGATTTGGCCGGGGTTAACCTCAATACCTCTTTGCGATACTAGGAAACCCAAGAATTTTCCTGATGTCACGCCGAATGCATACTTTTCAGGATTCAGCTTTATTTCGTACTGCCTAAGTATATCGAAGGCTTCTTTCAGGTGGTTGATGTGATCTTCTTTCCTTTTGGACTTGACCAACATGTCGTCTATGTAGACTTCCATGGTCTTGCTGAGTTGGTCTTTGAACATTTTGGTCACCAACCTTTGGTATGTCGCCCCCACGTTTTTCAGTCCGAAGGGCATCACCCTGTATAAGTACGTTTCTTGGTTGGTGATGAAGATGGTCTTCTCCTGGTCCTCTTCTTCCATGAGGATTTGATTGTAGCCTGAGTAGGCATCTAAGAAGCTCAATAGTTCATGACCGGCCGTTGCGTCAATGAGCTGGTCAATATGAGGTAGCGGGAATAAATCTTTGGGGCATGCTTTGTTTAAATATATAAAGTCTACGCACATCTGCCACTTTCCGTTCTTCTTTTTCACCATGACCACATTGGCGACCTATTGGGGGTATTTTGATTCCCTGATAGAGTCATTTTCTAATAATTTTTCAACCTCATCGCGGACTGCATCGTTTATTGCAGAATTGAACTTCCACCTAACCTGCCTTACCGGGGGTAGAACGGGTCGACGTTCAACTTGTGTATGGTGACCTCCTTCGAGATACCTGGCATGTCTGCATGGGAAAAAGCAAACAAGTCCGCATTAGCAGTTAAGAATTGACGGAATTTACCTGGTTCTCGAAGCTTGCGGCCGGTGTAGGCTTTCTTATTGTGGTCGTTATCATCAAGTTAGACGGGGTCATCTTCTACGGTCGATCCCGTGGCGTCTATTGTTTCGGGATCTCTGATGACGCCCGCTTTTTCATCACAGCTCGACCTCGACCCTATTAATTGCTATGCGTCCTATGCTTTATCCTTCCTTTGTTGGGTATATGTATAATCCTGGGCGATGCGATAGCATTCCCGCGATATGCGTTGTTCTCCTCGTATGCTGAATACTCCCCATGGGGTTGGGAATTTGATTATTTGGTATAAGCTGAAGGGGATAGCCCTCATGGCATGTATCCAAGGTCGACCTATTACGGCGTTGTACGCCGTATCCTGGTCCATGATGTGGAATGTGGTTTCCAGAGTGACGCCGCCGGCCAGGACGGGTAGTATGATTTCTTTGGACGTTCGTTCAACTGCATTCTTTGGACACTATCTTATCCTCAAGTTTCATTTGTGCAAGTGCTCGAGGATGGACAATGCACATGCCACTCCCATCGTCCACCATAATGCATCCTACATCTGTATCTAATATTCGTAAAGTGATAACAAGGGCATCATAGTGAGGGAAAACCAAACTGTGGGTATCTGAATTATCGAAGATGATACTTTCTTCGAGTTCGTCATACTGTTCATGAGTGATTGACCGTTTGAGCTAGTGGGTTGTGGTGAACTTTACGTTGTTGATCGAAACGTCGTCGCCGCTACCCGATCATCATTTGAATGGTGCGAGTCTATGAGGGTGGTTTTGGCAGTCCCTGGTGTTGTTCACGTCCTCGGGCAAAGTTGGTCTGCCCTCGGTCGCTCAACAATTCTTTGAGGTGCCCTTGATGAAGCATGTTCACGACCTCCTGCCTCAGGGCGATGCAGTCCTTGGTTTTGTGACCTCGCTCTTGGTGAAAGTCGCAGAGGGCATTTGACTTTCTAGTGCTTGGATCTGACCTCATCTTTTGTGTCCACATTGCTTTTGGTTTGAGCTTCTCCAATGCATAGACTATTTCTGAGGGTGACACATAAAAATTGTGAGCGAATAGTAAAGGGGCCATACCTCTCTCGTTCCGGTGAGTCCCTATCATTGGCCTAGATGGGCCCTCTTCGTGGCGGGAGGGGGCATGATGGCATTTCTGACATATGGCTGATGCCTTTCTCGGTTGGATTGTGGAGCTGCAAGATCTCTCCTAGCATCATTTCTTCGATCCTTCCTGGTTTCGGCTTGTACCGAGGTCAACCGATGGGTTGGCCCATTCAGGTCGTCTTTGTCGGCACGGACCTCGGCACAGTAGGCATTGTGTATTTCATCCCAAGTTGTTGGAGGATATTTCATAAGCCGACTTAATAGTTTTATGGTCGCCCTTGAGCCATTCCTGTTTAGCCTGTTCTGGAAAGCTGCTACAGCCATTCCTTCCGATACATTTGGTAAGGTCATCATTACTCTGTTGAATCGAGCGAGGAAGTCCCTCAATCCCTCTCCGGGTGATTGTTTGATGGCAAATATATTTTTCACTCTTGCCTTCGCCTTTTTAGCCCCAGCATGGGCCGTTACGAACTTATCGACCATCTCTTCGAATGTTTCAATGGAGCGCGCGGGCAGCTGTGAATACCAAGTTAATGCTCCTCCGGTAAGCGTCTCGCCGAACGTTTTCAACAAGATGGAGGAGACTTGTTCTTTGGAGAGATCATTGCCCTTTACTGCAGTGACATAGCGAGTCACATGATCTTCGGGGTCAGTCATACTGTCATAAATTTCCAGATAAGGCGGCATCTTGAAGGTCTTGGGTATGCCATGTGGGGCGGCTTCATCATTGTCGGGTTGCTCAACGAACCGACCAGCGTCTCTTTCTGGCAAGAGTTTTGGGGCACCCCGTATTTTGTCGACTCTTTCTTAGTATTCTCCCTGAAGCATTTTGTTTTCATTTTTCATTTCTTTCATTTTTCTTAGAATGGTCATGAGGGTGTCATTACCTGCATTATTAATATTATGAGTGATACATGTTACTGGAGGGGGAGGGTCGTGCAGCTTGGCCATTGCTGGTGCAATGCAAGTCCTTGCATTTTCTCTAACTGCCTCTTGAGCGGGCTTATTAAGGATGCCGGTCATTAATGATAGAAGAATCTCAAATAGAAGAAATAATAATAAATAGCATTAACGTAAATAAGGAGAATAATTCACCCAATATAGAATGGGGTGGACGATTCCTCCCTCTGACAGTGACGAATGATAGGCATATACTATAATATTGGAACTATTCTCGGATCTGATGGAAAAATATGAAATAATGAATGATAAAATCTTCTATCTCTCTTTCTATCTATATTCGATAGAATATTCTCCTGAATATTCTATTACCAAAAACTGGTCGTTAGCACTGCCCTTGATACTCGACCTTGGTCGTTATTGACTACTCGGCTGCGAGCCCCTCTATCTATTAATCGACCCCGGCCATATCGTTTTTCATGATACCACTACATGCTAAATCCCACTGAGGCAGATTTTGACCCATACAATGTATACCTAGTATGAATTATAAGTATGGTTTATAATTAGTATGCTCCTTCTGTCATGTTCTCACCTTTGACTTCCGTTTTAGTTACTTGGTGATACATGATGGTAATTGAAAGATAAACATACTAAGTAATTTTTCTAGAATTAATACTTTCTAATTGGACAATATCAGTTGATTGACTAGCTATTTTTAATACAAAATCATGCTTGTGTTTTAAAACTAATTCATAAAAGTGGGTTAGGTTGTCGCTTACATGATGAGATCCTCGTAATAATTTAAATGTGTTTTTTTTTTGTAATTTTATATAGTTTAGATCAATTGATCCTGTCTATAAGTTAGGCACATATTTAACATAAAAACTAGGCCAAATACATATAAAGTCACTTAAACTTGGCTCCCGTTTTCATTTTGACACTTTAACTAAGCCCATTACCTATTGAACACTTTAACCTAAATCAAAGTATGCCTATTGAACACAAAAGCTGACATGGCAAAAGAGCTGTATTTCAACCCCTCTTAGGCGCGTGAATTTTGATGGTTTAGAAATCATGTTTTTCTTTTCTTTTATGTTTAAACTAAAATTGACTTTTTTTCTAAAGGCCACCCATAACCACCTTATCTCTACCATTGTCACCTCTGTAAGTATGCATCTCTATTATTGCTCTATTTTCAGCTTCTGAACTGTGACAAATGGACAGAAGAATATTTTTTTCTCCAACAACAAATTTGGGCAAAATAAATACGTCAATGACTGATTTTCTCCAAATTTCTATCCATTATTTTTCAACTTTTTCAGATTCCACTCACCATCTTCTTCAGCTTCGCCATCTTCTTTCAACCTAGATCTGAAATTTTTTGTTGTTACAGTAAAGAAATTCAAAAACAAAAATGATTTGCCCGACTATCAGTTTTAGATTTGATCCCGACGAGCGAGGGGCCTATGAACAAAAGGAGAAGAAGAACGGGGGAGGGGGAAAGAGGATGACCAACGATGGGAGTGGAGAAGATGAACATCGGCGAGTAAGGTCCAGCGGCTTTTTTACAACCAAAAAAATAACTGCATGGCTTTTTTTTTTTTTTACTGATGTTGCTTGTTTTAATGATCTGGCATCTTTTCATTGATTATATTTCCACATAAGCGCGTTTGAGCTTCATATATTTATTTTATTTTTTGGGACTAAGTTTTTTGTGTTCAATAGGCATACTTTGATTTGGGTTAAAGTGTTCAATAGGTAATGGGCTTAGTTAAAGTGTCAAAATAGAAACTGAAGCCAAGTTTAAGTGGTTGTATAGGTATTTGGCCTAAAAACTATATCTTTCATTGTTTGGGTGGTTTCTCTGCAGAAAGTATTGGATTACTTTATTTCACCAAACTTATTACACACAATGATCAAAATGCAACAAATGTAATTTGGTTTCTATTTGAGCTAATGTCATCTCGCGGAATTTAGCGTGTTGTTCATCTGGTAATTAAATACATGTGCTTCACACTTGTAATATGGGGTTGTATTTATCCTTTCACCAACTAATTTTATAGGTTTCTTTTAGTGTGCGAAATATTTGAGCATATCACTCAGTACTAATTTTATTTCAGGTGTATAGCCTCCTAATAAATATTTTGATGTAATTACACCGTTGATATGCTCTTCTACATAGGAGTTGTTTCTTTTAATTTGACCTGTTATATATTGGTTGAGAGTAAGACGGTGGGTTCAAGTCCCACCGCACTATAGATTAAGACATCAAGTTTGAGTCCTGGTGCACCATGATGATAAGTCATTGGATTCCATCCCAAGTATGGCCTAACATGTCTTTATATGGGTAAGATGTTGGTTTGTGCCTCAATGGACCATATTGATGATATAATGATGACTAAAGAAAAATAACGTATTTTTTATGAAAAAGCATGAAGCTTGTCCCACCATCAAAGTGGTATGAAAAAATAATAAAGCACGTCGCGATGATTATGCTCCATTCATTGAAGAGAATGTGACTTGTGATAAGCATTGATAATGCAGATCTATTCCTGAAGGAGAATGTAGCAATATGTGATAAAAGTAATAAATAAAGACGTGCAATGCATGATCGGATGAATACCCCACAACTCACCTCTAAAGGAGGTTAATTGAAATAAAGAGAATGAATTTTATTATGTGGCTACATGAATATGTCATTGGTCGCGTACATGTGGTACGCCAAAAATATTTTGCGATGCCTTATAAAAAGTTATTAAAGGCAAAATTAAAACAAGAAATGATTTTGCTTATGATGATTTTGACCATGACAATTATATGATATGATTTTCTTCGTAAAGAAGACATTCACCATATAGATAGTCTTACAAAATATCTTGTAGTACAAAATAAAGAGTTCCGGAAGAATAAATTTGTTACTACCCGGATGAATGAAATTGTTCTTGACATTGATATTATAATTAAGTCTCAAAAGAAACTTTTTGAGTTTCAAATGTATTAGCCAAAGTAGTTGGCATATTGAGGCTATAAATGAAAGGAAGATTGAATATCTTCATAATTCTATAATCATATCGGGTAAATATGAAAGGTTACCCGTCTTTCTTCTATTTGTACTACACATGTATAAGCATGATGATGGAATCACATGCCACAAGTAAGCTAGAGGTTTACTGAAATAAATATTAGTTGGTACTACCGGCCCGGTTCAATTATGATGCGAAAATTAATTGAGAATTCACATTGGTATATATTGAAGAAATGGAAATTCTTCAAGAAATCTCTTGTGCTGCTTATTCTCATGATATACCAGTTAAGGTTGGGATTGAATCCCTTGATTTATGGAACGAATAAAAGGTGATATATATATATATATATATATATATATATATATATATATATATATATATATATATATATATATATATGTGTGTGTGTGTGTGTGTGTGTGTGTGTGTGTGTGTGTGTGTGTGTGTGTTTACTATTATATGATTTTTATAGATGCATATATTGTATGGTCACATGCGCGTTTGTTATCAACTTAAAGTTTGGCTTTTGTAAGTTCTTTACTCAAATTATTAGAGCATAGTTCCAGAATATAAATTATGATGATTTATCTTGATAATGTTAGTTTAAATCCAAGTTGGTTTAGCAAAAATTGTATGCATCCAATTATAGCTAAACCATTGGTTATGAGAACAAAACTCCCAAAAAAATTGGTATGAAGTATATTATTTAATATACAACAGCACATGTACGCATCTAGCCAACAAGTTATAATAAATTCTCCCCATCACAATTGGTTCGGGGCCAAAAACCAAATAATTTTTATCTAGAAATATGGATGTGCTATATGATTTAATTATCCCACCATAATGCACAAAGATGGATTTCCAAAGAAGGTTAGGATATGTGTTGGTGATCCCAACATTAGGGGAAGAAAATGGACAGCTGAAAAAATGACACGTGGAATGAATTATTATGAGTGCATCTAGATCCTTGTACAAAAAATGTGAACTTGAAGTTCAAGTGATAATTTATTTGCAAAATATTGACAGGGCATTTACTGACCCACAACTAAATGTTATATTTCAGTTGCTAATGCTCTGAATAATATAAAGTTCATGATGGACAAAGTTTATGGCATGCATGAAGCGTAATAGACTAATCGGTAGAAGGAGAGGAGCAAATGCTCAAGATGGTCATAATAAGGAGGCAAGTGCTCTAGACGAGCACCACGACATAATACTTCATAAGACCTCATGGGAGAGGCTCAGGTACCTAAAAATAATGAGATAAACAAATCTCAATAAGTTATGTCTTTATTGAGTGATGATGGAACCGATTTAAAATGATCGTCGACGATATTGTTGATATAATGTAGTGCTCAATTTTATTAATATTGACGAGGATCTTGAGCTCAAATCTGTCATAGAATATGGACAGATAAATGATTGGTCAATGAAAAATATTCAATCAAGATTGACTTCACTTGGAAAACGTGAAGTTTTGGACTAATAGTCCCAACACCTGAAAGTATAAAGCTAGTGGGGTGAAATAAGATTTTTTGTAAATGTCCTAACATTGATTATATGGAAACATGTTCTCTTGTGGTGGATGCAGTTGCTTTCAGATTTTAGTTTGGCATTACCTGAAAAATTTATTATGCGTATAATGAAAATTCTTGAAGGATTTAAATTATTCTGAAGCATATTAAGTTCCCAAGAAATTTATTAAATAAAGTTTCAGCAAATCCTTATGTGAATTTGAGCAATTATGACGTACATGATTTGTTTTTATGTCTAGTATAATTTGTGCACTAATGTATCTTGCTAGAACTATGAGTATAACAATATGCAAGCGAGGTATAGATTTACTTCTGTAACGATCCGACTTGTCGTTTTATGAATTTACGCCTCGTTCAACGACTAAAGGTCTCGAAAAGCTTCGCAATATATACTATAACCCACGTGTGTGGTCGAGTTTGATTTTCGGAAGATCCAGAATTAAATTAAAAGAACAATTCTTATTTAGAAACTTAAATGGAAAGAGTTGACCGGAGAGTTGACTTTTGAGCAAACGACCCCGGAATAGAATTTTGATGATGCCAATGGCTTCGTATGGTAATTTCGGACTTAGGCGTATGTTCGGATTTGGATTTGGAAGTCTGTAGGGCAATTTGACGCATTTTGGCGAAAGTTGGAAAAATAGAAGATTTTGGAAAGTTAGTCCGAAGGTGGAATTTTTTATAACGAGGTTAGATTTTGATTCTGGAAATTTGAATAGCTGCATTACGTCATTTATGTCTTGTGTGCAAAATTTGAAGTCATTCCGGATTGATTTGATACATTTCGGCGCAAAATATAGAAGTTGGAAGATTTGAAAACTCATAATTCGATTCGATGCGTGATTCGTAATTTCGACGTTGTTTGACGTGGTTTAAAGCATCGACTAAGTTTGTATTATATTTCTGGACGTGTTGGTCTATTTGGTTGAGGTCCCGAGGACCTCGGGTGGATTTCGGATGGTTAACGGATCGATTTTTGGACAATTGGAACTGCTGGATTTTGATTACTCGTATTCTTGCTTCTACGGATACTTCATCACAGAAGCGAGGTGCTTCTCGCAGAAGCGAGTGAAAGGGAGCTAGGCAAGGCTGATGGAGCAGGCCGCAAATGCGGCAACAATTGTGCAGAAGCGCAAGCGCATGTGTGACCACTGTGCTCGCAGAAGCGGATGCAGCGTAGGTGCGCATCTTGGCTCTCAGATGCGGCGACTCGTCCGTAGGTGCGAAACTGGGCAAAAACATTTAAGGACCAAAAATGGTCATTTCGCCATTTTCGATTGGGATTTTGGAACTCGATTTTTGTGCGATTTTGGAAGAGTTCTTCACGACTTTGACTTGGGTAAGTATTCTATATCTCAAAGTGTTCATATTTCATGAATCTATGATTATATTCATCATTTAATTCGAATTTTAATGGAAGAAATCAAGATTTTTGTAAAATCTTCCAAAAAGCGAATATTTAAGATTTGGAGGTCGAGTTTTTATCGGAATTTGATAAAATTGGTATGGTTGAACTCGTATCGGAATGGGTGTTCGGATTTCATAAAAATTATGTCGGGTTCCGAGAGGTGAGCCCCGTGTTGACTTTTGTTGACTTTTTGGAATAAATTTTTAAGTCGACGTATTATTATCCAAAATTGTTTTCGATGAATTTTAAGGAAGTTATGCAATTAATTTGGTTAGATTTGAGCGGTCCGGAGGTCAATTCAAGCAAGAAGGCGATTTTGGAATATCGGCATAACTTCAAAAGGTAAGTATCTTGCCTAAGCTTGAGTGGGGGAAATTCCCCTTAGGCATTGAGTCTTATGTGCAATTTGTGTAATTGAAAACCATGTACGCGAGGTGACGAGTACGTACTTGATTTATATGTGCAAATTACATTGGTTAAAATCCTTAGACGCCCTTATGTATTAAATTGAAAATTATTGGCACTCATTAATTCCTTTAATTATCTTGCCTAAATCCTTGTTTTGTAGGATTTGTTTTTATATGATGATTTGGTGTGATTTTTACCTTGATTTTTATGTGAAATATTATTTTGTTGAGTTGTTCACTCCCGATATATTTGTTAAGATTTTGTGCACATTATAGTCGAGCCATGGGATCCTTATTGTGAAAAATAATGTATTGTTGAATTTGGTGGTGAGTTGTAATATTTGAGCACTTGATGTGCAATTTGTGATAAATTGTAATATTTGAGCACTGGATGTGCAATCTGTGATAAATTATAATATTTGAGCACTTGATGTGCAATCTGTGATAAATTGTAATATTTGAGCACTTGAGGTGTAATTTATGAGATGTGATATTGGTACGTTATATTGTTGAAAAGTTTTGTTTGGGTGTTTGCACGAGGTTTCTGCCGTACTATTATTAGTATTGATTTATGCACATGCGGCGTGACAAGCGCGTGTGGCGAGATAAGACATGCATTTACTTTATTATTGCACATGTAGCGAGACAAGGTAGGCTATGTCGGGAATTGAATTGTGATGACTTGTGATAGCCTGGGGGCATTGTTGTTGTTGCATATTTGTTGCGCCCCGTTTTTCTCGCGAAAAGCGGGCTTCGACATGTGATGACTCCTTTTAGAATGGGAGATAAAGTGCTAAAGGAGAAGAGTCGCCACCTAACGATTTTTTAAGGTGCGTTAGGGCACCTATTTTGCAGATAACTCTGTTTGACTAGTCAGCGTCACCAAAGATCGGGTAAGGGCTCAAATTACCTCAAAGAGAAGGTGTTAGGCACTCTTCGAGGTCCACAACTGTGGGTCCCGGCCGAACATAAGACTATGTGGATTATAATTAGGCAAGATGATTAAATAAACAAAGAGAATAAAAGGTCAAAGAGTTTCATTATAACACAATGAGAATTAGTACAAATCTTAAGGACTACAAGGATACAACTATAACGGTCTATATTAGATGACTAAGTATATAAAGAGAAAATGGGGGTCATAAATTTTTTAGCCTAAAGGATCACCCCGTGAAATATAAATAATACTTCGTAACTCCTTTTAGATAGGAATTGCTCATATTATTCAGCGGGCACAGACTATCATCTCCTACTACCCGATTACTATGCTGAAATTGTTTACTTAAAGCGTTCTAAATCAATTTCAGGTCGCGTCCTATACGTGCACTACCCGTCCCATGCCTATGGCCCAGGAGGCTTTAGACCTACTATCTGTATGGTTCTAGACCTCGCTTAGGCTGCTCGAAAATGTCAAAACTAGGCCACATACAAAATACATTGGACTTTACATATAGGCAGTCAAGGCTAAAGTTTGCCTCCACACTTAAGCAAAAAATGCACGCAAGACAAATTGTATGTTGAGCAGTTCAGAATCTAGAACTTAGATCCCTATAGACATGATTTCTATGTGACAAGGCGTTAAGGCATGCAAGCAGTTTCAGAAACCAAGCGTCGCCCATAGACATAATGGTACAATTGTCGTATATTGATTGTTGAAATTGTAGATTTCTAGTTATTAATCCTGCAGATGTTGCGTCTAAGTGATTTATGTACTAAATACAGTGGAATCTATCGGGAGAAACCCTAAATTACTCGTGCTTTTGATAGTGGTCTAAATGAACAATAAACAATGTTGAGAGGGGCATCATTAACAGTTATTAAGGCAAATTCTGGTATCATATAGGCAAGATCTTTAACGATTAGCACTTGGAACTGATTTTATTGTTATACTTAGTTCTATAGGCATGGTTTCTAGTGAACATTGCAATACAGTAGCAAATGAAATGATCCAAATCCTATAGGCATGATTTATAGCAATGCAAATTGAAGGAATGTTCAACGATATTTATTTTCTATGGGCATGTTTTCTAATAACATGTAGAAACAAGGATAATTGAAGCATTTGAGCTCATACTTTGCTAGTAGACAAGTAGTGTGAGTGTGTGCTTCTCCTAATAGCATGATCTCTATAGTGTACATAGAGAATGAACGACACATATAACAAATACATTATTAAGTCCTATAGGCATGTTATCTACCCATCGCATGTAAATATTAAAATCTACCCCATTCCCTTTTACTAACAACCCCAATTTTTTATACAAAGGATATTATTACATGCCCAATAATGAATAAAGTAACAATATTACATAACAGTAGACATGCCTATAGTAGGCCCAAATAAAATAACTAGATACCCAGCCTTACTGGGACTTCATTACTTCTGGCATAGCATACTTTAGGCCTTCAATAAAGAACCATACGATCACAGATCCATAGGGGAGTTCAGACCCCTTTCAATGAGCCACAACACCAAGTGTTGCACCACTTGGAACAACTTATATAGAACACAATACATGATAGGGAAGTAAAGTATTAGAGATAGTTTTGGAGGTTAAAAGAATGACTAGGACCAAGCCCTAGTGTGTGAGAGTTCACAAGGGCCTCAATTGGACCCCGAGTAGTGCTCACACTAGGGAGGCCAACAATAGAACCTAGGTAGTCTTGGCTTTCTGCCGGCTAAGAATAAGAATTTAGAATATCAGAGTAACAAGTAAGGAGAGTGGACAGAAATCACCAGACTGAGCATACAACACAACTGGTCAAGTAGCCCAGTAAGGTTCACATAGCCAAAGTACCACATAGACAACCATCATAGGAATTAGGAGAAGAAACAGGTTTGCAGACATACATAAGTTGCATGAAGTTAAAATGGTTAAAACCTAAGGGTCTAAATTAAGTTAAGTCTAACCTAATACCATATTAATCAATACTTAGCCATGATGGAGGGATACACACATTGATAATCACAAAAAGGATAGAATAGCAAATGAACCAAGGCATACTGAAAAAGTATTAGCATAGGAGTAAAGTCCTAGTCAATAGAAAATAGAGTGTTTGTCTTTTAGAAAATCAGGATAGCATGAAACAAGTTTAGAGCAGATTTTAGGGCAGCATTCCGTAGAGTTAGGGCTAATACACAAAGAGCATTCCAATATACACAGAACTCAGTACCAAAAGGTTCATTCAAGTAAAGGGGGAATTTCCATAGAGTTAGGGTAGTATCTAAACACAATATGCAGAAATTGGTAACTTAACAACATACAATCACAATAGTTAAGCTCATGTTGAAGTGGACTGCTATTGAAGTCCAAGACTAAACATGTTAAGATGCTACAGGGTACAGAACCCATCACAGAAGACAAGAGATCACAGAGTGCAAATCATAGAGAAGCATAACACAAATAGTAGGTTATCTCATGCATTTAATTAACACAGACTGACATCAAAATGTTGAACATTATCATAGTTGAATCATGCTCATGCAAGTTCAAATATATATTGCAAAAGAAGAAGGGAATTTGAACATTGCAAGAGTTTAGATACTAACTAGTAGCAGAATCAAAGAATGAAGAGTGTAATAGCAAAAATTCCAAATTCCCGATGCTTCAGAGTTCACAAGAGCCTCGAGAATGGGCTCCGAGCAGTGCTTGCACTGGAGGAGGTTGTTCAATAATTTATAGAGTGTTCGAGTGTAACAGTGATTGAGTGAGTGAGAGAAGAGAGTAGTGAAAACAGTAGCAGGGATCAGGATTCAAATCTGTCTAAGGGGTTTTAGGGGAGGGGTTTATATAATAGCATATTTCACACATAAAATAGGAAACATGGTAAAATTAAACACAAAATAAGGAAATATGCCAGGAAACATGGTAAAATTAAACACAAAATAAGGAAATATGCCAGAATCAATTAGAATCAAATTAGGGCAAATAATACATAAAATAGGGAAATACGATAGGTTAAACAGAAATAAGAAAAATATCGGTCAAACACGAGAAAGAGAAGAGTATAAATCAAAAATTAGTACAGAATAAAGGAAAATCTCGAACCCTAGTTCAAAAGGAAAGCACGGATGGTTGAAAATCTCACTGAATCGAACCATATAGCCTGATAGTGAATGCATATAGACAAAATATCGTCTAAATCTCAGAGATTGAAGGAGGTGGAATCCGATTTGAGGACTGGTACTTGCCAAAATTGGGGCAAGTACTATGTAACTCCCTAGTCTTGCAAGTAATACTGAGGTAACACATAAAAGGCAAGAGAATCTTGGAAGGAATCCATGATTGAGATGGATTCGGAGAAGATTGAAAAGGCGGCTAGGGTTTCGATGGGAGAGAGGGGAGAGGATTTTAGGGCGGCGTTTCAAGAGGGAATGGGGATTAGGGTTAGGGGTTAGGATATTGAAAGGGGGATTGATTGTTGGCCATTGATCTTAGAGATCAACGGCCAGGATTTTAAAAGAGTCGGGTCGTGTTAATGGACGGGTATAGGGTATTGGGTCGTTGGTGTTGGGATTGGGGTAATTGGGGTGTTGGGCTAATGGTTTAGGCCAAAATTTGGTCCGAAAATTAGCCTGTTTTGGGCCAGCTCTTGAAACCCTTGAAAATTAATTAAAAATAAATTATTAAAACTTATAATAAATGGGAAAAATAATATTAATTCTGTAAAACTATTTTAAAAATAATAACTCAACCTTATAAAAATATAAAATGATACTTTGGCATAAATAATATAATAAACGCAATTATTTGTAGAATATAGGCCATTATTGTAAAATTAGATAAATAGCTTAAAAAATACTAATGTAATTATATGGAATGAAATAAAATATTTGAAACATATATTATAGGTAAAAAAACAATTATTTTAGGCAACTAAGTCATCATAAAAATAATTTAAAGGATTTTATCTATAATTAGAATATAAGAAAAATTAATTTAAAGCTCTAAATATTATGGGAAAATTATAGAAAATGCTTATATAGGTTTATAAACTAAATAATGATGCAAATATGCTATTTTGAAAGTATTTATGTATTCAAAAAATATGAGGGCAAAATTGGGTATCAACAGCTGCCCCTCTTTACCTGGGAATGATGAAAGAGTTGTCGGGTAAAGAAAATGATGACCGATTTTGATCGAATTGAACGAGGGATAATATGATTTGAAAAAATGGGGGTCGAACCCTGGTTCCTGAGTTGCCTACATATCCCTGGTGTTATGGGAATCAGGCCGTATGTAGTTCTGGATCCATCGGTGAATTGAACTGATGGAATTGTTATAGGAATGGTCGTATGTTTCGGAAAGGGTTCTTTTAGGTAGAAAAATATCATATGAATTTACGCGAAATCATAAATGTGAATCTGAAAAGTTATGGATGTATCTCAAAATGAGTATCTGAACGGTTATCAAGTAAAAGTGGGTAACTGATGGTGGTTGGCTGCGTTTGAAATAATTGCAGGATTCGAATGTTGAACGGAAACTAGAGCGAAGATTGCTCCCGTTAGGAGAACGGTCACTTCCTGGATTACCTGCAAAACTTAAAACACAATGCATGCAAGTATATATGGGTTATTGCGAGAATTTAAACATGATACAAATTTTCTTTGGACCATGAAAGTTGTCTTTGGACGGTGAGGATGATGTCTTTAGACCATGACGTCCCGGGCCATAAATCATGTGATAAGGGATTCTCAGGCCATGAAATGATGTCCTCGGGCCATGAAAATGGTGCCTCCGAACCATGACGCCTTTGAATAATGATGTGCAATATTGAGAAATCCTTAGTCCATGGCATGGTATCTTCCGGCTATGAGGATGATGCCTTCATACTATGACGCCTTTGGACAAATGGTGATGTTTCAGCCCATGAGATGCAAAGATATGATGTTCGGTCGTATGCGAAGTAAAACAAGACAGAGCTTAGTCTTGTGTAAGATTGGGGCAGTGCTTAGCCCCGGGCGAATAGAAAATAGTGCTAGGTTTTAAATAGTGTGGGGATAGCATTTGGTATTATGCAAGGACAAGGCAATGATTAGCCCTAGGCGATTAAGAAGGAAGTGCTTAGCCTCATGCAATAAGAGGAGACAACGCTTAGTCTCGATGCAATGAAAGGCCGAACTTAGCCTTATGCAATTAGGGAGGAAATGCTTAGCCTCATGCAAGAAGAGGGGACAGTGCTTAGTCTCGATGTAAGGAAAGGCGGAGCTTAGCCTTATGCAATTTGGGAGGCAATGCTTAGCCTCATGCAAGAAAAGGAAACAATGCTTAGTCTCGATGCAAGGAAAGGTAGAGCTTAGCCTTATTCAATTAGGGAGGCATTGCTTAGACCTACGTAAGAAAAGGAGTCAGCGCTTAGTCTCGATGTAAGGGAAGGTAGAGCTTAGCCTTATGCAATTGGGGAGGCAATACTTAGCCTCATGCAAGAAAAGGAGACAGTGCTTAGTCTCGATGCAAGGAAAGGCAGAGCTTAGCCTTATGCAATTAGGGAGGCAATGCTTAGCCTCATGCAATAAAAGGAGACAGTGCTTAGTCTCGATGTAAGGGAAGTCAGAGCTTAGCCTTATACAATTGGGGAGGCAATGCTTAGCCTCAATCAAAGAAATGAAACAGTGCTTAGTCTCGATGTAAGGAAAGGCAGAGCTTAGCCTTATGCAATTAGGGAGGCAATGCTTAGCCTTATGCAAGAAAAGGAGACACTGCTTAGTCTCGATGTAAGGGAAAGCAGAGCTTAGCCTTATGCAATTGGGGAGGCAATACTTAGCCTCATGCAAGAAAATGAGACAGTGCTTAGTCTCGATGCATGGAAAGGTAGAGCTTAGCCTTATGCAATTAGGGAGGCAATGCTTAGCCTCATACAAGAAAAGGAGACAGTGCTTAGCCTCGGTGTGAGGGAAGGCAGAGCTTAGCCTTATGCAATTGGGGAGGCAATGCTTAACCTCATGCAAGAAAAGGAGATAATGCTTAGTCTCGATGCAAGGAAAGGCAGAGCTTAGCCTTATGCAATTAGGGAGGCAATGCTTAGCCTCATGCAAGAAAAAGATACAGTGCTTAGTCTCGATGCAAGGAAAGGCAAAGCTTAGCCTTATGCAATTAGGGAGGCAATGCTTACCCTCATTCAAGAAAAAGAGACAACGCTTAGTCTCGATGTAAGGAAAGGCAGAGCTTAGCCTTATGCAATTGGGGAGGCAATGCTTAGCCTCATGCAAGAAAAGGAGATAATGCTTAGTCTCGATGCAAGGGAAGGCAAAGCTTAGCCATATGCAATTGAAGAGGCAGGGCTTAACCTCATGCAAAGAAAACGATGAGTGATAGTAGAGTATTTCTTAGTTGGAGGTGCTTGTGATAGATAATTTTCTATCTTGAAGGTAGTGACTCGATGTGTCTGCAGATATCATTGTCTTATTATCCCTGCATCCAAAGAAAAATTGTGAGTTTGCGGGGGAAGGTTGGTTCGCACTTTTGTCTTCTGCTTTGTATGTGCTCCTGTCTTGCGATCCTGTTTTGAGTTATCCTGGGTAACATCTGGCGGTTTATAAAAATAAAGTTTTCGAGAAAATATGTGTGCATTTGATGAATTTAGTTATTTTAAAAATATAGTGGTATGCAATATCAAGTAAGCTAGATGAACCAATGACTGCGACATATTTTTGAGGCGTCGTGACTTCTCTGCTTCAGAATTTTGAGGGTCCTCAAAATTCTGCCCCAGTTTCTGACCATGGCAAAAATGAAGATTTTATTGAGATGTGACCGAACCCACAGGGCTGCCTACGTATCCCCTCTTAAACAGGAATCAGGTCAAACGTGTTTCAGTTACATCAGATGAGGAAATGTAAACAATCTAAACATAATATCTTTTGATTGTGTCTGAGTTTATAGGTTTTGTCCAAACTTCTCCATCCATTTCTGCAAGTATGAGTGCTCCTCCTGTTAGTACTTTATGAACCATGTAATGTCCTTGCCAATTGGGTGAAAATTTCCCTTTGTCTTCATCCTGATGCGGGAAGATCCGCTTTAGCACCAGCTGCCCCTGTGTGAATTGTCTAGGTCTGACCCTTTTGTTGAAAGCTCTGGACAATCTGTTTTGGTAAAGTTGACCGTGGCATACCACATTCATTCTTTTCCTGTCGATGAGAGTCAGTTGTTCATAGCGACTTTGTATCTATTCTGCATCACTGAGTTCAGCCTCTTGTATGATTCTCAAAGAAGGAATTTCTACTTCAGCAGGAATAACAACTTCAGTTCCATAGACTAACAAATAGGGAGTTGCCCCGGTTGATGTGCGAATTGTGGTACGATATCCAAGTAGAGCAAATGGTAACTTCTCATGCCATTGTTTGTGATTATCTACCATCTTCCTCAATATCTTCTTGATGTTCTTATTGGCAGCTTCCACATCTCCATTCATTTACGGGCCTGCATGCTGTGGAATTTTTATGCTTAATCTTGAAGGTTTCACACATGGATCTCATTAAACCACTGTTAATGTTGGCGGCGTTGTCGGTGATGATTGATTCCGGTACCCCGAATCGACAGACAATATGATCCCTGACAAAATCTGCGATGACCTTCTTAGTTACAGCCTTGTAAGGTGCATCTTCAACCCATTTTGTGAAATAGTCTATGGCCACTAGAATGAACCTGTGTCCATTTGAAGTGGCGGGTTCGATTGGACTGTTGACATCCATCCCCCAAGCGGAGAAAGGCCAAGATGCACTTGTTGCATTGAGTTCATTCGGTGGCACTCGTATCATATCCACGTGTACTTGGCATTGTTGACACTTCTGGACATACCTGATACAATCCATTTCCATGGTCATCCAAAAATATCCTACC
Source organism: Nicotiana tabacum (assembly GCF_000715075.1). NCBI lineage: Eukaryota > Viridiplantae > Streptophyta > Magnoliopsida > Solanales > Solanaceae > Nicotiana > Nicotiana tabacum. The sequence continues at coordinate 114,826,841 of NC_134098.1, read as the reverse complement.
CTTAATATCTTCTTGGCTAAAACAAAGTCGTTCATGTGTGGTCCGAAAGTTTCGGCATGTATTTTTTCGAGCAATTTGGATGCTTCCTTGGCGTCAACACACCGTAATAACCCCAGATCTGGAGTCCTTCTGTACAGAATCCCTCCGCTTGGAATAAGTGGTTCGATAATCTTCGAAGTGTGTGTTTCTGAGTATGATTTGCGTGCTCCGGGTATTCTCCTTTTGCCAAATATTCCTTGATGTCATGGAACCATGGATTTCCATCAATTTCTTCTTCAATGTAAGCACAATAAGCTGGCTGGTTATGAATCCCTACCGGGATAGGGTCGATGAAATTCTTGTCTGGGTGTTGTATCATGGAAGATAGAGTGGCCAATGCATCTGCGAACTCATTCTGGATTCTCGGAACATGTTTGAACTCTATCTTTGTGAATCTCTTCTTCAATTCTTGTAAATAGTACAAATATTGCATTATTTTGGTATTCTTTGTAGCCCATTCTCCTAGAACCTGATGTACCAAAAGGTCTGAGTCACCAATTACCAGCAATTCCTGAACGTTCATGTCAATGGCCAAGTTGAGTCCCAAGATGCAAGCCTCATATTCTGCCATATTGTTGGTACATGGAAACCTGAGCTTTGTGGATACTGGATAGTGTTGACCTATCTCTGATACTAAAATTGCTCCAATACCCACTCCTTTGAAATTTGCAGCTCTATCAAAGAACATTCTCCAACTATCATAGGTTTTTATGATATCTTCTCCTACGAATGATACCTCTTCATTGGGAAAATACATTTTCAGTGGTTCGTACTCTCCGTCTACAGAATTTTCTGCCAAATGATCCGCCAACACTTGCCCCTTGACAGCCTTCTAAGTTACATAGACGATGTCGAACTCACTTAGTAATATCTGTCATTTTGCTAACTTCCCCTTGGGCATGGGTTTCTGGAAGATGTATTTTAATGGATCCATCCTTAATATGAGATATATGGTGTAGGCACAGAAGTAGTGCCTCAACTTTTGAGCTATCCATGTCAAAGCACAGCAGGTGCGTTCCAACAAAGAATATCGTGCTTCGTAGGGTGTGAACTTCTTGCTCAGATAGTATATGGCCTATTACTTTCTTCCTGTCTCGTCGTGTTGTCCCAAGACATAGCCGAAAGCCCTATCTATTACAGATAAATAGAGTAGCAGAGGTCTCCCGGGTTCCGGTGGGACCAGAACAGGTGGTTTGGATAAATATTCTTTGATCTTGTCAAAGGATTTCTGGCATTCTTCATTCCAACTTGTTGCAATGTCTTTCTTCAACATTCTGAAAATCGATTCACAGATCACAGTTGATTGTGCTATGAAACGGCTGATGTAATTAAGACGCCCTAAGAAACTCATCACATCTTTCTTGTTCTTCGGAGGTGGCAAATCTTGGATAGCCTTGACCTTTGACGGGTCTAGCTCAATTCCTTGGCGACTGACGATGAACCCTAACAGCTTTCTAGCAGGGACTCTGAAGGCACATTTTGCGGGATTCAGTTTCAGGTTGTACCTTCGAAGTCGATCAAAGAATTTCCTCAAATCTGCTATATGATTTGTGCTTCTCTTGGATTTGATGATGACTCCATCCACGTACACCTATATCTCCTTGTGTATCATGTCATGGAAAATGGTTGTCATGGCCCTCATATAGGTGGCTCCAACAATTTTTAGGCCAAACAGCATCATTTTGTAACAATATACTCCCCATGGTGTAATAAAGGCTGTCTTTTCAGCATCCTCTTCGTCCATCCAGATCTGATGATATCCCGCGAAGCAATCCACAAAGGATTGAAGTTCATGCTTGGCACAATTGTCAATCAGTATGTGTATATGCAAAGGAAAATCATCTTTGGGACTTGCTCTGTTTAAATCCCGATAGTCAACACACACTCTGACCTTCCCATCTTTCTTTGGAACAGGCACAATGTTGGCCAACCAGGTCGGATATTCAACCACTCTAAGAACCTTGGCTTTGATCTGCTTGGTGACTTCCTCCTTTATTTTCAGACTCATATCTGGTTTGAACTTTCTGAGCTTCTGCTTTACAAGCGGACACATAGGGTTGGTAGGTAGTTTATGAGCCACTATGGACGTGCTCAAACCGGTCATATCATCATAGGACCATGCAAAAATATTCTCATTCTCTTTCAAGAATTGGATGTATTCTTCTTTCTTTGACGGCGATAAGTAAATGCTTACACGAGTTTCCTTGACTGTTTCGGAGTCTCCCAAATTAACGGTTTCAGTCTCATCCAAATTGGACTTAGGCTTGTTTTCAAAATTTTCCCCTTCTCTGATAATTTCCTCGGGTATTATATCCTCTTCCAAATCCTCTAAATCACTTATCTTATGTTGCGTTGTCTCGTTATATGTCACAGTCGTAGGTTCATCGGGATAGGTAATAATAATGCTATAGAGAGAAAAAAATATAAAGAATAATAATAAATACTAAAAATAATAATGCATTAAATAAATCTTAAAAACGTCAATCAAGTAGGGCTCGATGACTCGAGCAATTATTTCAAAACAAAATACGTTCAGAACAAAATATTGAAAATGTCTTTGATGTTCATAAAATTACTTTTAAAAATAATTATTGCTAACCGCCATGCTACCCAGGAACTCGATGGGCCCTTGATGGCGCAGCAGTCCAATTCTTGAGAACAACTCCCTTCTCCATTGTCTGAATAATAAGGTCTTCCTCCTCCTCCTCCTTAACTATCACACTGTAGTCCATGTCTTTGTCATCCAAAAATAGCTTCCTTATGCCAGCTAGAGCTTTATCTTCTTCAGACCCCCACATCATGTCAGCTTGATGAAACGACTGGCTCAAAGATGATACTGGCTGCTCTAGAGGGTAATAAGGACCACGCCACGGTGGCGACCAATTCTGATACTCATGCCAGGTGTATTCATACCCAAGCCCAAAAGTTGTGCCGTGACGCTTTAGATGTATCGGTTTGGTGATCCCCTAGAGATTCTTACCGACTCCCTTGCCAGGTTCATACCCTGTCCATGCCAATACGTCTTCTATCTTACTGCTCCACCATTTGTCTTTTTCAATTGCGTTGACGCGCTCGACTCGATGGTATGTTTCTCCACCCAACTTCCTTTTATTCTCGACGACTAAAACAGTTTGATTGGTGTAAATGGGATTACTTCTGTCCCCATGGATGATCACTTCCTAATGGTTCCACTCAAACTTCATGACCTGATGTAGAGTAGAAGCCACGTCCCCAACGGCATGTATCCAAGGTCGTCCCAACAATAGGTTGTAGGTAGCAGATATGTCAACACTTGAAACTCAACATCAAACCAGGTTGGGCCCATCTGTAAGCTGAGGTTGGTCTCCTTAATTGTGGCCCTTTGAGACCCATCAAATGCTTTCACATTCATACTTCCTGCTCGTATCTCGTGCAGGCCTTTACCCCCATCTATCAGGACCCTGGCAATGAATTTGTCCTCAAACTGCACTGTGATATGTAGTGCCCTATTGTGGCTTAGTCATTCCGTTGGTAGCTCGTCTTCATAAAAAGTGATCTTGTGGCTTTCTAACACTTGCCCTACCATATTGGCCATCTCTCCACTGGTGATGTTATTTGGTATATAAACTTTATTCAACACCTTCATCAAGGCATTCCTATGTGCCTCGGAGTTTTGCAGCAGTGATAAAATGGATATTTGAGCAGGGGTTTTGTTCAGATGATCAACCACAAAGTACTCTCTCGCCTGCACCTTTCTCCAAAGATCATCTAGGCCAGTCTCAATGATAGGCGGCTTAGAGGCGGCTTCTTTGCTTGTTCCTCCAAAATGCTAGGGTGTATAAACTCTACCAGTTCTGGTCATGCCTTGCGCTGCACCTGTTTCTTCTATTTTTGCCTTTTCTTTCCTTCTTGCTTTCGCAACATAATCCCAAGGTATAGCTTTAGACTTAAAAGACGGCGTGGGTGCCACCATCACGGTGAAGGGTGTTGTTACCTCAACCTCAAATGGAGTTAGTGCGGCAAACTCAACTTCTATCGGTGCCTGAGTTTGTATCACGATAGGTGTGAGAGTGACTGAAGGATTTTCAGGGTTATCCCCTTCTCGAATGAGTCCAATTGACCCCTCTGAGTCCCATTCTTCATCGGTCTCTATCACGTTTACCCCTTCACCCATGTGATCCGGGAGAGGATTGTTACGGACATTGGGTATAGCCTCCTTTGCATGTATGACTTTGGTGTCAATTAATGTCTGAATCTTATCCTTCAAAGTGTGACACTCATCAATAGTATGACCCTTCATGCCTGAGTGATAGGCACATGTCTTATTTGGATTAATCCACTGGGAGGAGTTTTCCATAGCAATAATGGGAATGTGAGTGACATAACCGGTAGCCTTCAGTCTCTCGTACAGTTGGTCTATGGGTTCAACAATTGGGGTGTATTGTCTGGGTGGTCTGCGGTCGAAATTCGGTCTACGTTTTTGGTAGTTTTGGCGGGTTGGTGGTGAGTGGTAGTATGTTGGTTGAGTGTTATAAGTGTGGTAAGTGGCGGCAGGTTGTTGGTATCTGAGAGGTGAAGGCTGATATGTGGGTATGGGTGTTTGGTATGTAAGGGAAGACTTTGGACCTTGGGCTACCATCACCGCACCTACTTCTTTCTTCTTGGAGATACCTCCCGATTGTAAGGCTTTATTTGTGGCTTGGAGTGCTTCAAAATTTGTCACCATTCCTCTTTTGATCCCTTTTTCTATTCTTTCTCCCAATTTGATGATGTCAGAAAATTTATGATTTTCAATAACTATCAGTCTTTCGTAGTATTGCAGATCCTGAGCTCTGACGAAGAACTTATTCATCTATTCTTCTTCCAGTGATGGCCTTATTTTTGTAGCTTCAGACCTCCACCGAGTAGCATACTTGTGGAAAGTTTTCGTTGTCTTCTTCTTGAGATTCTGAATGTAGAAAACGTCTGGTGCGTTTTATGTGTTAAACCTGAACCGATCCATGAAATCTGATGCCATGCTCACCCAATTAACCCATTTCTTTGGGTTCTGACTGATGTACCAAGATAGGCGTCTCCGGTGAGACTCCTCATGAACAACTTCATGCGGATTCTTTCATCCTTGCCAACTCCCACAAGTTTGTCACAATACGTTCTCAAGTGCACCTTCAGATCACCAGTCCCGTCGAACATTTCAAACTTAGGAGGTTTGTAACCTTCTGGCAGTTCTACATCTGGTTGAATACACAAATCTTCATAATTCAAACCCTCAATGCATTTGCCCCCTTCGACACTTTGAACTCTGCCAGTAAGTTTCTGAGTTCTTCCGCCATGTTCTTGATGAGCAGGTCCTTCTCGGCGGATTCGGGTATGTCTAGGGTCTGTTGTGGGGTGTAGGGTAAAGTTTCTACATATATGGGATTGCTTTGGTGGACTTCAGGAATCTGGGCGTAATGGTGGTCATTGGTTGAGTTTTGCGGGTCAGGAGTAGGCTGTGGTGTATTTTGAGGGGGTATGGTATGTGGTTGTTTGCGGGTATTGAGTTGGGTGGTGATAGTGTTGTTGAGGAGTAGGTACCGGTGGAGGGTTGTGGTTCTGAGGAGATGTGGCGTATTGATGTGGTGCGGGAGGATTTTGCGAATTTTGATTTTGTGTGTTTTGGAGAGGTGCCGGGTTTTAAGCGTTTGTGTTTTGTTGGTTAATGTCGGGGACGTTTAGGGTAAGGGAAACGTTTGCCAAGTTCCAGACCTGCTCAAGTTCCCCTTGTAGCTCTAATATTTTCTGTTCCAGACGTAGGACCATTTTATTATGTGCTGGAGTATTTCGACCGTCCGAAGTTTCAACGTTCTCTGCATTGTCCTTTCTAATACCACTTAAATCGCCCATCTTTCCTTTTCCTTTGCTTCTGCCTTTAGGATCACTTGGTAGAGGAGGAGGTGGAGGACATCTGGATCTAGTGCGATATGCGGATGATGCCAGTATGTGCGAACCAACCTTTGGGGAATGGGAGTAAGCAAAAGAAAAGAAAAACAAAAAGGTAACCAAGTCAGTAAGGGATATTGAAAGAATGCTTGCAATATTGAACATGTTTTGCAAAATCATGTAACAGATTCACGTCCTAATTTGGGGGACCTCGTTGTGCCCGAGATAGGCCTAAGCGACACATAGACTTCTAGAAAATTGATGCCAATAATTGTGTCATTTCATTAATACGAAAATGAATCAGATCCTTACTAAAATGACAATAATAAGAAAAATTACTAATGGCATTTGCCTTATTACAATCAAAATCTAAAACTAAGCTAAAAACTAGTAAAGAACATCATTTCCTAATCTACTTGGCCCCAGAGGTACCTTCTCCATACTTGGCCTTCTTGGATCCATCAATCAAATTCCCCAGGTCGCGCATGTCCAATAGTAGGTAAGCCCTTGCTAGATGCCCTCCCTCATTGCCTTCTGTATTCTGACAACCCGAGAGCCTCTTCGTCATCTTCTCCTCAAGTTCCATTAACCCTTGCTCCAAATATTCCAATCTTTCTATTGATTTAGTAGCGATTTCTTTCCATTCGTTGATTGCTTCCATATACACTTTGTGTTGTTCCAAATGCCTAGCTTCAGACTCGAAAACCCTCTTGCGCAACATCCTATACTTGACTTGTGCTTCAGCAGCGTCATCTATAACCCTATTTTTCAGATTAATCGTTGGCTTGACATCTCCCGCTATATCATCTACCAACCATGATGGGTAGAAGTATACGTGGCCGGCATGGTACTTGTCTGGCTCGATAGTGTCTTTCTCTACAATGACCTTTTGATTCCACATATGTTGTGCCTCAAACTTGAATGGAATGATGTTCCCTTTAAAATCTGCTTTGTACTGGATCATGTTGGAAACCCAAGGTATAACCTGCTTTCTTCCCGCTTGACTCATTACCCTTATAGGAGCATAAGAATAGATTCATCTTAACCCGATCAGCACTAAATGAGTGGTTTCTCTTGACCTGATGATGAACTCTTTGCTAGGGAACCATTCGAACATCCAATGTACCTTTTCGTCAGTCAAATTTCTGAAGAAACGCACCCAGCTCACAGCACTTTCAGGTTGCGCGAACCTGTATGGGATAAATGTCATTCTTTTTGGATGATGGTAGGCTATGTAGTCATTCAATGGTCGTCGCAGAATCTCCTGACGATATTCACCTCTCTAGAAATGTTCTAATAACCAAACCTGCAGCAACAGATTATAGCCCTCGAAGTGCCTATACCCCCGCTTGCATCGATCTAGAGCTCGGTACATTTCGGCCAAGATTATGGGGATGACAGTGTAAGTTTGTCCCTCAATTCCTTCCATTGGAGTCCTAGCGACCATGGCTAAGCGAGTGTGGATCTTCCCCCCTTTCATTGGAAATATCAGCAACCCCAAGAAATAGACAATGAACACAAAAACTCGACGGTGTGTCCAACCTAAAGAAGTAACGACAAGTTCATCACGGTGAAGGCGATATGACTTGCTATACCCATAACGTTCATAAAGGAATTCAAATGGTATGTATAACTCCTTCAGACAGAGTAACTCATCATTTTTCTTGAAACCTATCATTTTCAAAAAATTGCGAGGAGTGCGATTTTCTGGTACTATTAAATCCGTACTATCCCATGGCAGCCTAGTAAAGCCTGCTATTTCCTCTAAGAGAGGAGTCATTTCTACATCACCAAAGCGAAAGACAACTCTTTTCTCATACCAAAACATAGTAGCGGCCTCAATTAATGCATTATTTGGCCGAATGTCCAATAAGGAAGGTAAATTTCTGAGGACCCTTTTCACATGATTATTGTCACTAGGTGAGAGGTTCTTCCACCAATCAAGTAGCAAAGGTGGGATGTTTTGAACCATGCCGAACCTGGGGACTCATTTTCTGTAAAACAAATAGAGTTAGCCCTTTCCCCCTCCGGGTCTGACTATTTACACATTAATGATCAACATACCGACATGTTTTCTCCAAGTAATGCACATAACGTGATGGTTTCCATTGGGATTATGGAAATCCCGTCGGGCTTTGGACAAGGCTTATCTTAGTGGATTGTAACGCGAACAACATTCTAACCCATACTAGGTTTGACATGATGCATGTGCAGTTGATATTGGAGCGAGGTTTCTAGAAGGGTCTAGACTAGTACTCTCAAGTGGACAACTTGAGAGGGAAAGGCACGGAACCATCGACTGCACCGCTGATCGACTAGTTTATCGCAAATAAGCCTTTCCAATTTAAAGGATAATTTTGGAAGAGCGCGGACACTCATCACGTGCCGCTATGGTATTAGTTGGGCACAAGTGGAATATGATATGGAGCATGTTTTATGCAGCAATAATAACACGTTGTCAAGTATTTGCATGATAAATATGTGAAAGCAATAAACGCAGTATTAAGATAAAACATAAAGGACGTAAAACGAAAGACAAAAGAAGAAGTTAGTTCATGGAATATAGTGAATATAATAAAGTAAGCAAGGGAGTAGGGGTGGGAGAGACATGATATAGCTAATAAATAGCAGTTAGAGCAACTAAGGGCGAATAGGGAAAGGGATGTGCATGTTATAACAAATTAAGCAAATAAAGGTGGAGAAGGGAAGGGATGTGCATGTTATAACGGTTTTAAACAAGTAAAGGTGAACGGGAAAGAGATGTGCATGTAATAGCAAATCTAACAATTAAAGATGGAAAAGGAATGTGCATTTTATAACAAAGAAAACTAATCGACATAATCCAAGTTCATTATGGCAATAGCCTAAGTGTAAATCCCCAAAAGAGTCGCCATGCTGTCGCGCCCCGTTTTTCTCGCGAAAAGCGGGCTTCAACACGTGACGACTCCTTTTAGAATGGGAGATAGAGTGCTAAAGGAGAAGAGTCGCCACCTAACAATTTTTTAAGGTGCGTTAGGGCACCTATTTTACAGATAACTCTGTTTGACTAGTCAGCGTCACCAAAGATTAGGTAAAGGCTCAAATTACCTCAAAGAAAAGGTGTTAGGCACTTTTCAAGGTCCATAATTGTGGGTCCCAGTCAAACTTAAGACTATGTGGATTATAATTAGGCAAGCTGATTAAATAAAAAAAGAGAATAAAAGGTCAAAGAGTTTCATTATAACACAATGAGAATTGGTACAAATCTTAAGGACTACAAGGATACAACTATAACGGTCTATATTAGATGACTAAGTGTATACAGAGAAAATGGGGGGTCCTAAGTTTTTTAGCCTAAAGGATCACCCCGTGCAACATAAATAATAATTCAAGACTCCTTTTAGATAGGAATTACTCATATTATTCAGCGGGCACAGACTATCATCTCATGCTACCCGATTACTATGTTGAAGTTGTTTACTTAAAGTGTTCTAATTCAATTCCAGGTCGCGTCCTATGCGTGCACTACCCGTTCCATGCCTATGGCCTAGGAGTCTTTGGACCTACTATTTGGATGGTTCAAGACCTCGCTTAGGCTGCTCAGAAATGTAAAAACTAGGCGACATACAAAACACATTGGACTTCACATATAGGCAGCCAAAGCTCAAGTTTGCCTCCATACTTAAGCAACAAACACACTTAAGCAACAAATACACTCAAGACAAATTGTATGTTGAACAGTTTTGAATCAAGAACTTAGATCCCTATAGACATGATTTCTCTGTGACAAGGCATTAAGGCATGCAAGCAGTTTCAGAAACCAAGCGTCGCCCATAGACAGGATGGTACAGTTGTCGCATATTGATTATTGAAATTATAGATTTCCAGTTATTAATCCTGTAGATGTTGCGTCTAAGTGATTTATGTAGTGAAGACAGTGGAATCTATCGGGAGAAACCCAGAATTACTCATGCTCTTGATAGTGGTCTAAGTGAACAATAAACAATGTTGAGAGGGGCATCATTAACAGTTATTAAGGCGAATTGTGGTATCCTATAGGCAGGATCTTTAATGATTAGCACTTGGAACTGATTTTATGTTATACTTAGTCCTATAGGCATGAACAATACGATACGGTAGCAAGTGAAATAATCCAAATCCTATAGGTATGATTTCTAGCAATGCAAATTGAAGGAATGTTCAACGATATTTATTTTCTATGGGCATGTTTTTCTAAAAACATGTAGCAACAAGGATAATTAAAGCATTTGAGCTCATACTTTGCTAGTAGACAAGTAGTGTGAGTGTGTGGTTCTCCTAATAGCATGATCTCTATAGTGTATATAGAGAATGAACGACACATATAACAAATACATTATTAAGTCCTATAGGCATGTTATCTACCCATCGCATGTAAATATTAAAATCTACCCCATTCTCTTTTACTAACAACCCCAATTGTTTATACAAAGGATATTATTACAGGCCCAATAATGAATAAAGTAACAATATTACATAATAGTAGATAGGCCTATAGTAGGCCCAAATAAAATAACTAGATACCCAGGCTTACTGGGACTTCATTACTTCTGGCATAGCATACTTTAGGCCTTCAATAAAGAACCATACAATCACGGATCCATAGGGAGTTCAGACCCCTTTCAATGAGCCACAGCACCAAGTGTTGCACCACTTGGAACAACCTATATAGAACACAATACATGATAGTGAAGTAGAGTATTAGGGATAGTTTTGGAGGTTAAAGGAATGACTAGGACCAAGCCCTAGTGTGTTAGAGTTCACAAGGGCCTCAATTGGACCCCGAGCAGTGCTCACACTAGGGAGGCCAACAATAGAACCTAGGTAGCCTTGGCTTTTTGCCTGCTAAGAATAGGAATTTAGAATATCAGAGTAACAAGTAAGCAGAGTGGACAGAAATCACCAGACTGAGCATACAACACAACTGGTGATGTAGCCCAATAAATTCAGTAAGGTTCAAATAGCCAAAGTACCACATAGACAACCATCATAGGAATTAGGAGAAGAAACAGGTTTGTAGACATACATAGGTTGCATGAAGTTAAACTGGTTGAAAGCTAAGGGTCTAAATTAATTTAAGTCTAACCTAATGCCATATTAATCAATACTTAGCCATGATGGAGGGATACACACATTGATAATCACAGAAAGGATAGAATAGCAAATGAACCAAGGCATACTAAAAAAGTATTAGCGTAGGAGTAAAGTCCTAGTCAATAGAAAATAGAGTGTTTGTCTTTTAGAAAATCAGGATAGCATGAAACAAGTTTAGAGCAGATTTTAGGGCAGCATTCCGTAGAGTTAGGGCTAATACACAAAGAGCATTCCAATATAGACAGAACACAGTACCAAAAGGTTCATTCAAGTAAAGGGGGGATTTTCATAGAGTTAGGGTAATATCTAAACACAATATGCAGAAATTGGTAACTTAATAGCATACAATCACAATAGTCAAGCTCATTTTGAAGTGGACTGCTATTGAAGTCCAAAACTAAACATGTTAAGATGCTACAGGGTACAGAACCCATCTCAGAAAAAAAGAGATCACTGAGTGCAAATCATAAAGAAGCATAACACAAATAGTAGGTTATCTCATGCGTTTAATTAACACAGAGTGACATCAAAATGTTGAACATTATCATAGTTGAATCATGCTAATGCAAGTTCAAATACATATTGCAAAAGAAGGAGGGAAATTGAACATTGCAAGAGTTTAGACACTAACCAGTAGCAGAATCAAAAAATGAAGAGTTTAATAGCAAAAATCCCAAATCCCCGATGCTTCAGAGTTCACAAGAGCCTCAAGAATGGGCTCCAAGCAGTTCTTGCACCGGAGGAGGTTGTTCAATAATTTAGAGAGTGTTCGAGTATAACAGTGATTGAGTGAGTGAGAGAAGAGAGTAGTGAAAACAATAGCAGGGATCAGGATTCAAATCTGTCTAAGGGGTTTTAGGGGAGAGGTTTATATAGTAGCATATTTCACACATAAAATAGGAAATATGGTAAAATTAAACACAAAATAAGGAAATATGCAAGAATCAATTAGAATTAATTTAGGGCAAATAATACATAGAATAGGGAAATACGGTGGGTTAAACAAAAATAAGGAAAATATCGATCAAACACGAGAAAGGGAAGAGTATCAATCAAAAATCAGTAAAGAATAAAGGAAAATCTCAAACCCTAGTTCAAAAGGAAAGCACAGATGGTCGAAAATCTCACTGAATCGAACCATATAGCCTGATAGTGAATGCATATAGACGAAATATCATCTAAATCTGTAAGGTTGAAGGCGGTGGAATCCGATTTGAGGACTGGTACTTGCCAAAATTGGGGGCAAGTACTATGTAACACCATAGTCTTGCAAATAATACGGGGGTAACACATAAAAGGCAAGAGAATCATGGAAGGAATCCATGATTGAGATGGATTCGGAGAAGATTGAAAAAGAGGCTAGGGTTTTGGTGGGAGAGAGGGGAGAGGATTTTAGGGCGGCGGTTCAAGTGGGAATTGGGATTAGGGTTAGGGGTTAGGATAATAAAAGGGGGGATTGATTGTGGGCCGTTGATCTTTAAGATCAACGACCAGGATTTTAAAAGAGCTGGGTCGGGTTAATGGACGGGTATAGGGTATTGGGTAGCTGATGTTGGGCTTGGAGTAATTGGGGTGTTGGGCTAATGGTTTGGGCTAAAATGTGGTCCGCAAATTAGCCTATTTTGGGCCACCTCTTGAAACCCTTGAAAATTAATTACAAATAAATTATTAAAACTTCTAATAAATGGTAAAAATAATATTTATGCTATAAAACTATTTTAAAAATAATAACTCAACCTTATAAAAATATAAAATGATACTTTGGCATAAATAATATAATAAACGTAATTATTTGTAGAATATAGGCCATTATTGCAAAATTAGATAAATAGCTTTAAAAATGCTAATGTAATTATATGGAATGAAACATATATTATAGGTGCAAAACAATTATTTTAGGCAACTAAGTCATCACAAAAATAATTTAAAGGATTTTATCTATAATTAGAGTATAAGCAAAATTAATTTAAAGCTCTAAACATTATGAAAAAATTATAGAAAATGCTTGTATAGGTTTATAAACTAAATAATGATGCAAATATGCTATTTTGAAAGTATATATATATTTGAAAAATATGAGGACAAAATTGGGCATCAACAATATTTACTTTGGGACTACGAGGCGGTACCTCGGGAGATCCCCATGTCTTGCATATTTACTTTTGGGATAATGA